>NC_066580.1:410434421-410737921 GCF_024323335.1 Lathyrus oleraceus
TTGATTAGGAATCAATGCCATAACTTCTGTTGTTTCTTGCAAAAACAACTTTGTCTCCCTGAATAAATTCTTTCCAATAATAGTTCCTTTCCATTTAAATTCGAAGTTGATGTTATTCTTTCTGAATTAGGAAATCCATTATCAGAGTCTACGTAGCTCTGTTAATCTGAGATCTTGCTATGTGGCTTCAGAGCTTCTGATGATTTTGATCGCTTAGAGTTTTGATGGTGACTTCAGATACTGTTGAGAGCTTCTGGAATTTGATATACCGTTGTTTAGAGTCAGATCTTCTAGAGCGCACTTCTTCTTCAGATGCTTCTGATATTCTGATCTGCTGTAAGCTTAGAGTCAGAACTTCTAGAGCGTATTTCTACTTCAGATGCTTCTGATCTTCTGATAATTTGTATCTGATTTGATTCTGAATCTGATGACGTAGTCAGATTCTTTTTAGAATCCTGCACACTTAGAAACTTTTCGTTAGAGTGCCATTTTTGGTTTCATCCTTTGTTATCATCAAAATCCTGGAATATGTTGTAGAACAATTTTTGTTCTTACAATCTTAGGGTCAAAATTAGGGTCTTACAGATGCCCCTATTTAAGGTCATTCTAGACGGAGATATGAACGTTAAAATCTTCGTCTCGACGAGGTAGAATGGCTTAAATAATAACAAAGAGACGAATTTTGGTCCCTAAGAGACCTCATGATGCAAATGTATGCATGCAAAAATAAAATCTTCATGGTGAATAATTGCCATGAAGGAAGAGAAATCAAAAGACACTAGAAGAAACCATAGGCGTAACACACTCACTAGGGAGACAAGGACTCTGGGGGAAGTAAGAATGCGTGAGCAGGTTGTCACAACCTGAAAAATGGAATGCGAAAAAAACACAATCGGAGAAAGAAAAAGACAGAAGAGTCGCCACCGTGCGTTATTCATCCCAAAGGAGGGAAAGGAAACGCTCGAAGTAAACCTGAAAAAGGGAAAGGACAAGACAGGGTCTCGCAACCAAATCTTGGGTTCGGGAGTCGGTTATGCGAAGGGAAGGTATTAGCACCCCTACGCATCCGTAGTACTCTACGGGATCCACTTTTGTAGTTTTTGTCTAAAGGGTGTGGGTTTATCTTGTGCTGTTTGCCAAAAAAAAGGGGTTAAATGAAAATGACTCGCGCGGATGTCGCATCCACTGCATACGTATCTCATCTGAATATGAGAATCAGAGTCTTCGTAGCTCGGCTGACCTATGGGTTGGGGGATGTGTGCTCGCTAAGACATCGCGTCTTATGCCTACGTATCTCATCTGGCCTGAGAATCAGAGCAAAATGTAGTTCGGCTAACTACGGGGTTATGGATTGGGTTTTGGGCGAACGACGTCACTACGCAATCTACCGGATGCTCGACCTTTGGAGACTTACTCGCCTGTAGTAGAAGGAGTTAACGTGTTGCTTTGGGTTTTAGGGTTTGGGATGCTCGAGGGCAAAAAGTTAGTCCTTGATGAAGGAACCGCGCTACCTGCAGGGATATGAATACAAAACACAAAACATGTATCTCAAAGTAAAATGCCACTAAGGGGCTCAAACGTTGCCTCCTATCGAGGTCTTCCAGCTAGGAAAGCAGTAAAATGCGGGAAAAATGTAAAAGTACCACGCGGATAAAGATCCGAAGTAACAACAATTAGAGGAATGGAAAACCCTGAGATCCTTCCAAGCTAATGCCATCAAAGAAAAGTGAGTCAGTACAGGTAATCGGAATGAACCTCCAGGGGTTATCCCACAAATAAAGTGGGAAACCACGCAAGTTATCCCTGCAAAAGTCATGTGAGCCCTCACAAAAATTCAACAAAAGGGTTAGTGAAACACCATAAGCATTTTTTTCATGATCAATAGTATGGTTTCAGAAAAACTCAAACCCTGTGGCATACACTCAAAAATTAAACGGTTAAACATTCAAGGCATTGTTTATACATTCATATACATATTAAACCCATGGGCGAAAAACCTAATGAAATTCATCCATCATACCTCATACATTCAGAGTATTCAACTTCAAAGCAAAAGGTAATGGGAATAAAGGCAAACCTGATTGGAGAGCTTGATTGAAATTGAGTTGCACCCGTGAGGTTTACAAAACAATCTTCAGGGTTTATGTGAGGCAGAGGCGATTCTGTGTAGCTGAGTTCCCTTCGGGGTTTGGAGGCTGCTCTGAACTCCGTTAGGTCTTCTCTCACTATCTTTTTCCTCAGGGTTTTGTTCCAAGGAAACCTCAGAGTATTTTGCTTCTCTTCCTTCTTCTCCTCTTCTGTGTGGCTTTTGTTTCAATGAAACTCTAATATTTATAGGCTAATATTGGTAGCTTAGTGGGCTTTTGAGAAAGGTCCAAGTCCAAATTTTTTTTATTATATTTTATTTATTTATTTATTATTATTTTTATTTATTTATTTTTTTGTAAAAAATTATTATTATTATTATTATTTTTTTTTCGTTTTTTTTTTTTTTTTTTTGTGGATCTAATTCTGATTGACATGATGAAATGCAATATGAAATGCTAAATGAATGCATGAATGAGGAGGGCAAATTTTGGGGTGTTACAGCTGTCCCTATTCAATCATCAGCTAAACCGAGTAGGATGAAAGCGAACAGCTTATCAGACAAACGGGGTGAGCTGTGATTGAATACCAAAGATAGACCAAAAATTTGCGCTCCGAGAACACCACAAAAACGCGGAAATACACCGCGCTGTTTATTTTTCTTCCGATCCTCTGGCTGGATCTGAATCAGTCTTCTGGCTTAATCTGGAGTGTCGATCCTCTGGCTGAACCTATACTCAATTTAGTCCTCTGGTTGGATATTAATTTTGATCCTCGGGCTGGATACGAATTTGATCTTCTGGCTAGATCTTCTTCGATCTTCTGGCTAGATCTCCTTCGTTTCGATTCTCTGGCTGAATCTATTTCCTTTGATTCTCTGGCTGAATCTACTTCGATCTTCTGGCTAGATCTGAATTGTTTCGATTCTCTGGCTGAATCTATTTCGATCTTCTGGCTAGATCTGACTTCGATCTTCTGGCTAGATCTTCTTCGATCTTCTGGCTAGATCTCCTTTGTTTCGATTCTCTGGCTGAATCTACTTCGATCTTCTGGCTAGATCTGGATTGTTTTGATGATAAATTCCCGTCATTAGGATCCCGCATCTGAGGCATGCGCTGGTTGACCTTCTTTTGAAATCTAAACCAACCTTCATATTAGATATGCAGCTTCGAGAATATTCCACTTTTGGGCTTCGTACATATTCTTCGGGCTAGAACATGTTGTAACGACTCCTCAATTAGACTTGCTGGGGAAATAAAGCTTGTAGGCGACTTCACTGGGGAATCTTCAAATTGAGCCTCAGGCTGACTCTTGGGAAAACGATTCTCAGGCTGAATCTTCAAAAATGACCCTCATGCTGGATCACGGGAAAACGATTCTCAGGCTGAATCTTCAAAAAGTGACCCTCATGCTGGATCACGGGAAAACGATTCTCAGGCTGAATCTTCAAAATGACCCTTAGGCTGGATCACTCACGCTTGATCCTCTGGCTGGATCTCAAGACCTTGGTTGTACAGTAATTCTTCAGTCTGCTTGGAAGAACCTGTTTATCAGCTTATGTGTATGCTTGATATGATATGCATGTGAATGCAAATGCTATGCATGGTGTAAAAGAAAAAAAAGAAATCTGCTAGGGGAAGCAAACTCCGGTAGGGAACAGATCGCTGTATCGATCCTTGAATGCTCTGTGGGGAATGATCCGTCTGCCGGGACCAATGAGCCACCAAAAATAAATTGGCCGCTTGAAAAGTTGACCTTGCGGGGGGAGTATCAACTATGGAAACTTTTCTCGGCGAGGCTCTGTGAGGAGAGTCTGTGGGGAAAACACTTCCTGGGGAAATGTCGTAGGAAACGACCTTTGCTGGGGATATGAACTTGCTAATCGTCCTCTAGCTGGGGATTAGAACAAATCTATTAGAAATAATGTTGGGGATGAGATGAACACTGGGAACACCACCCTCTTGTCCGTTGGGTATGCAACCACTCCGCTGTTGCTAGGAAGATACAGTCTGACACCGTCAACTCCGCTGGGGATAGACAGTCTGGATACTGTCAACTCTACTGGGGATAGACAGTCTGGATACTGTCAACTCTGTTGGGGAACATGCTCTGCTGAGGAGAGACTTTGTCAACCGCTTGGGGATGAGGATTCATGACTTGGCATCCGGTTCCTGTGACCTGCAACCAAAAATACACGTATGCCTCGGGGGAATTACTCGGTTTGAATTCACCGTTCGGGATTAAGCACATTCAAAGCAATTTTAAATGTTTTCCTGTGCAAATCATCTGTAAAAGCCACCATTATGTTCATATGCAATATGTTTTATCAAAAATTCGGACATTTTTGCAAACAAACTGATAAATGAAAAATAAAGAGGCTCTTTAACTGAATTATTCGACTCTTACTGGGGAGAAAATTTGTGCCAGGAATAGGCGAGGGTATCAGGAAGCTGATCCCTGAAAAGAGGTGATCGCTATAAAAAGAGAACTATCCTAATGACAATGTGGAAACGGGGTCCCACTGAGTTTCGACTCTGCTATGCCTCGTATGTCCTCAAGACGCTCTGCTCATCTTGCTTTCTGAAGTGGATGATTAGTTGATCTTTAACCTTTGAAGATTGCCGGATTGAATGAAACGGTGATATAACACTGATGAACTCAGATCACAGTCATTCGCTTATTCCCTAAATTTTGCCTGGATCGCCCCCTTTTTCGGGTTTTCAATCCACCGGGATACCCATTTTTGCCTGAGCCGCCCTTTTGGGTTTTCGACTCACCGGGTGTACTCTTCTTTTATATCCCTAATTTTTGCCCGAACCTCTTTATTCTTTTTTTTTTGGTTCGTCGGGATGCCCTTTTTTTGCCTGGACTATTCTTTTTATCGTCCAGCGGGTCTATTTTATGCGAAGTATTTTTTAACTGCGTCTGAGTTGACAGGGGACGGGAATCCTTCGCCATCCATGGTTGTTAGCATCAAAACTCCGCCATAGAAAATCCTTTTAACCACGTACAGACCCTCATAGTTCGGTGTCCATTTGCCCCTGTGATCTGTGTTGGGAGGAAGAAATCTTTTGAGTACCAATTCACCGACTCGATACTCCCGAGGGCGCACTTTCTGAACAAATGCTTTCTTCATTCGTCTCTGATCGAGATACGTCAATTCTAGGTACGTAGTTCCAGCATAGAACCTTAATCATCGAAGACAAGGTAAACAAAGCATCAGCAAATTGGTTTTCTTCAAAAGAAAATTAACAATCTTCTCGTGTAGTCTCTGTAAGGAGCCAGATGAGGCTGAGGTGTATACCGTTTCCCGTTGGTTTGATTGATGACCAAAGCTGAATCCCCGTATCCATCCAGGGTTTTAATCTGTATATTGACGGCTTCCTCAAGTCTTAGGATACAAGCTTCGTATTCGGCTTCATTGTTGGTGCAGGGAAAAGTTATTCTGGCACCAAATGGCATATGAACCCCCTTCCGGTGTGATCAACACTATACCAATTCCGCGACCATTGACTTTGACCGCCCCATCAAACATCATAACCCATTTGGATTCAGGGTCAGGCTCCTCCTCCGGGAGTGGTTCCTCTCAATCTTTCGATTTGAGAAACATGATGTCCTCATCAGGAAAGTCAAACCTCATAGGTTGGTAATCATCAATCAGTTGCTCTGCAAGATAGTCTGACAAGACACTTCCCTTGATGGCTTTTTGTGAAGTGTATTGGATGTCATACTCTGTCAGTATCATTTGTCACCTAGTAACTTTTCCGGTAAGTGCTGGCTTTTCAAAAATATACTTGACTGAATCCATTTTTGATATCAATAGAGTCGTGTGAGTCAACATATACTGTCTTAGTCGGCGAGCAGCCCATGCCAAAGCGCGGCAAGTTTTCTCGAGCAATGAGTATCTTTGTTCACAGTCGATAAACTTTTGCTAAGGTAGTATATTGCATGCTCTTTTCGACCTGTCTCGTCATGCTGACCGAGCACACAACCCATTGACCTTTCTAACACAGTCAAGTACATGATCAACGGTCTTTCCTCTCGGCCTGTAGACTGGCCCCGATCTTGATCTCTTTCTTGTCGTCTGCGGTACCAACGTTGATGGTCTCAACCACCTCCTGATAAGGTGTAATAGCTCGGTCCTCCTGTTTCAACAATCTGGCTAACCCTTCAGGCAATTCACAATCTTCCTCAGCCCCTTCTTCGGCTTGATAGATAGGATTGTCGAAGTCATACTTGGCCATAGCAGTGTCATTAGCAGTGAGATCCGAGTGGTCGGCTCTGCATGATGGAGGATCATGCTTTACCTTAGAATGAGAGATTTTTTTTTTAAAAGAAAGGAAAAACGAAAAAAGAAACATTGCCATTTTTTTGTAAAAGTAAAAAAAAACTGAAAGAAAGAGAACACAAAATTGTTTGCAAAAGCCGTCCTTTATTGATGATAAAAATAATTGCGAAATGTAAGTAAATGGATGGCCCTACAAATGAGCCATTACACCTTGGGCAAAGTGTAAGACTTTATTATGCATGTAATAAAGGAAAACAATAAAAATCATTCTTTCAGTAGAGTAACCCGGACGGTTTTTTCAGACGACCAATTGTCGAGCTTTTCTCCCGGGACACACGGGCGAATCCAGCTATCTAAGTCACAGTCGCTGTCAGCCTTGTCTTCATCTGCAGCATTGACGATGTGGGGAGAAACCAAACCCCCGCTGGAGAGAGTACCGGTTTCATTCTTCTGAGATCCCGGGGCATACCCCAATCCAAACTTGTCTTCTTTGATGACTGGCTCCACAAATTTGCCCCAGCCTTGGGCATTACCAGCTTCAACCACTTCGACAACATTAATCCCCTGCCCGTCGTGAGCCGGCATCGGGTTCTGGATAACATTAGGCACCGGAGCAAAATTGATAGCCTGGGCATCTCTCAAATCTTGTACCTTTAACTGGAGAGCCTTGCAATTATCTGTAGTATGGCCAGGTGTGTTGGAGTGAAAAGCACATCTGGCGTTGACATCATAACCTCTAGGCAAATTATTGGGATCGATTGGTGGGGCCAGAGTTCTCAGCGTAACCAGATTCATGTCAATCAGCCAGGGAAGTAATACTGAATAAGGCATTGGGATTGGCTTGATGACCCGGTCCGTCTGCCTTGGACGTTGTTGATAGTGTCTCTGCTGACCCGAATTACCTCCTTGTTGTTGATTGTTGTACCTGGGTTGTTGTTGCGGATGATATTGCGGTTGAGGAACAGGTGTTGGAATGGTGACTGCGGCCACTTGATCTTGATAGTAATTAGGGCGTCCTCTACCCCTGCCTCTGCCGGCATACACAACGCTTGTCTCGCCTTCTTTTCTTCGCTGACCGTTACCAGTAAACGGTCTCTTGGGACCTGATGAGTTGGAAGCACTATTGTCTTGAATTCGGCCCATCTTCAACAGACTCTCGATTCTTTCTCCAGCAATTACTATCTCTGCAAAGCTGATTGAAGGGCAAGCAGCCAATCTCTCAATATAATTGCCTTGAAGAGTGTTCATGAACATGTCCGCCATCTCCCTTTCAGACATAGGGGGTTGGACGGACGCAGCAATCTGTCTCCAACGCTGAGCATACTCTCTAAAGGTTTCCTTGGCAGTCTGAGACATACCTTGCAACAAGGTCCGATTTAGAGCCATGTCCAAGTTGTATTGATATTGCTTGACAAAAGCCTCTGCCAAGTCTTTCCAGCTCTTGATGGTAGTACGAGACAAATGAGAATACCATTCACGAGAAGCTCCAGTTAGACTGTCTTCAAAATAGTATATCCACAGCTTTTAATCTTCCGTGTGAGCTCCCAACCTTCCCAAATAAGATTGGAGATGAGTGCGTGGGCAAGAAGCCCTATTGTATTTCTCAAAAGTAGGGGGTTTGAACTTGTGAGGAATCCTTACTCCCTGAACCAGACCAAGATTTGTGACATCAAAGCCTAAGGAATTTTGAGACTCCAAAGATTTGAGCTTCTCAGCAAGCTCATCCATACGGCGAGTGGTCTCGAGGGCCTCGTCGTGCAAAGAAAATTGATCACACTGATAATCTTCAGTAACGGGGTGCCCGTTAATCCGAATTCCTTGATTCACATTGTATCTTCCACCAATACCATTCCCAACATTCCCCGTGTTGCCAACATTACCCGGGTTTCCATCAACATTTGCGTTACCCGCGTTTCCAGTGTTCATAGGGTTATCAGCGTTCCCAGGGTTACCAGGGTTCCCCTCAGCACTTGGTATTTCCACCTCTGGATCGGGCCTCGGTTGCTCAACCAATTCCCTCAGCTTTTCTTGGCCTGCTGCCATACCAGTCATCAATGTCATGAACTGATCCATCCTTTCACGCATATCAGCCAGCTCTTTCTGTACTTGGTCCATCGCTAGTTGTGGACGATTTTCCTTTGTCGGGTACCTGTGGACTCGCTTGGGACCAATAACTGCCTGATACAGGGAACAAACATTAGACACTGCGGTGACACCTGCAAAACAGACAAGGGTTAATATGCATGGTATGCGATACACTGCTTGTTCAGTTTTAAGGCACCCCCGTTTTGAAAGGGAATACCCTGCAAATGAATAAGCATGAGATGTTGGATGCAAATATGCAGATGATGTTATGCAATGCAAAGGCCTGTCAATCAGAATTGATGGACCCGCTTGAACATCTGTCAGGTTGCACTGTCTGGAGAGAAATTAAGAGCACACCAAACAAAGGTCATGGGATGGATCATGTTATCCTTAATATCAACCACCCATTTTGGTGGATTATGGTTTACACCTTATCAACACCCGAGTTTCATTGATATTAAGGATACCTGATCGGATTAACCATGAATCAAGGGTTTGTTGCAAGTCAAGAGCATGGAGTTTAGGTTAAGAACCACCCAAAAGGAGTGTACTAAGGTTTAAACCTGCCAAACATGTTCTACAAAAGGTTCCCATAGTCATAATCCCATCTTTCGGATATTATCAGAGGAACGACTACTCGTATTCCAACAATATTCTCAAGAGAGACTCTTATGAGTGTAGTATCGCGTAACAATCGTATCAAATCTCACACTTGAACGACTTTCGCACTACGTCCTACGAATATGCCAAGATGGGTTTGGTAAACTAAGGTCCTCGGCTTCTTAGGTCTATATTGGAACAAGTAATGTCTAACCACAACTTACTTATGTGACATTATTGATCTCAACATGACCTCCACCAAGTGAATGGGCTTGCAAGTCGACTCGCTAAGGAATAACTCCACACAAGTCGACAGGACTATGCCATTCTCCTATCCTAAGTGCACTCGAGCTCGGGTATAGAACTCATCTCACAAAGATCACCAAGCAGCCAGCCAACAGAAACAACAATGATATATACACAATGCAATAAGGTAAAGCAGGTAAATAAATAACTGCACAAAAGCATGAACACCCAATAAACAAACAAACTACAAAAGCTAGGAGGGACTCGCTTAGGGCAGATGGACCAGCAAGAGGTCAACTTCTTAGTGTCCCCAGCAGAGTCGCCAGCTGTCGCAACCTGAAAAATGGAATGCGAAAAAAACACAACCGGCGAAAGAAAAAGACAGAAGAGTCGCCACCGTGCGTTATTCATCCCAAAGGAGGGAAAGGAAACGCTCGAAGTAAACCTGAAAAAGGGAAAGGACAAGACACGGTCTCGCAACCAAATCTTGGGTTCGGGAGTCGGTTATGCGAAGGGAAGGTATTAGCACCCCTACGCATCCGTAGTACTCTACGGGATCCACTTTTGTAGTTTTCGTCTAAAGGGTGTGGGTTTATCTTGTGCTGTTTGCAAAAAAAACAGGGTTAAATGAAAATGACTCGCGCGGATGTCGCATCCACTGCATACGTATCTCATCTGAATATGAGAATCAGAGTCTTCGTAGCTCGGCTGACCTATGGGTTGGGGGATGTGTGCTCACTAAGACATCGCGTCTTATGCCTACGTATCTCATCTGGCCTGAGAATCAGAGCAAAACGTAGTTCGGCTAACTACGGGGTTATGGATTGGGTTTTGGGCGAACGACGTCACTACGCAATCTACCGGATGCTCGACCTTTGGAGACTTACTCGCCTGTAGTAGAAGGAGTTAACGTGTTGCTTTGGGTTTTAGGGTTTGGGATGCTCGAGGGCAAAAAGTTAGTCCTTGATGAAGGAACCGCGCTACCTGCAGGGATATGAATACAAAACACAAAACATGTATCTCAAAGTAAAATGCCACTAAGGGGCTCAAACGTTGCCTCCTATCGAGGTCTTCCAGCTAGGAAAGCAGTAAAATGCGGGAAAAATGTAAAAGTACCACGCGGATAAAGATCCGAAGTAACAACAATTAGAGGAATGGAAAACCCTGAGATCCTTCCAAGCTAATGCCATCAAAGAAAAGTGAGTCAGTACAGGTAATCGGAATGAACCTCCAGGGGTTATCCCACAAATAAAGTGGGAAACCACGCAAGTTATCCCTGCAAAAGTCATGTGAGCCCTCACAAAAATTCAACAAAAGGGTTAGTGAAACACCATAAGCATTTTTTTCATGATCAACAGTATGGTTTCAGAAAACTCAAACCCTGTGGCATACACTCAAAAATTAAACGGTTAAACATTCAAGGCATTGTTTATACATTCATATACATATTAAACCCATGGGCGAAAAACCTAATGAAATTCATCCATCATACCTCATACATTCAGAGTATTCAACTTCAAAGCAAAAGGTAATGGGAATAAAGGCAAACCTGATTGGAGAGCTTGATTGAAATTGAGTTGCACCCGTGAGGTTTACAAAACAATCTTCAGGGTTTATGTGAGGCAGAGGCGATTCTGTGTAGCTGAGTTCCCTTCGGGGTTTGGAGGCTGCTCTGAACTCCGTTAGGTCTTCTCTCACTATCTTTTTCCTTAGGGTTTTGTTCCAAGGAAACCTCAGAGTATTTTGCTTCTCTTCCTTCTTCTCCTCTTTTGTGTGGCTTTTGTTTCAATGAAACTCTAGTATTTATAGGCTAATATTGGTAGCTTAGTGGGCTTTTGAGAAAGGTCCAAGTCCAATTTTTTTTTATTATATTTTATTTATTTATTTATTATTATTTTTTATTTATTTATTTTTTTGTAAAAAAATATTATTATTATTATTATTATTTTTTTTGTAAAAAATTATTATTTTTTATTTATTTATTTATTTATTTTTTCGTTTTTTTTTTCGTTATTTTTTTTTATTTTTTTTTATTTTTTTTTGGATCTAATTCTGATTGACATGATGAAATGCAATATGAAATGCTAAATGAATGCATGAATGAGGAGGGCAAATTTTGGGGTGTTACACAGGTCACGACTTGAAAACTTGCTGGGAGACACAAAGGGATTCCACGAAAATAAATCAGTGGAAAGACTCGAGCTGACGCAAGGATGCATGTATTGGGGAATATGCCAATACAGCAAAACTATCCATAAAGGAAGCTTCGGATAAAGATCCGGACTCAGACAGGAATGTCCACAAAGGACCCAAGCTGAGGAAGAAACAACGAGATATTACCGGTTACTGGGTAATAAACTCAAAGAGAGACATGTTATCAAAACACCGATTACTGGATGAGAAAACAACACGCTTAGGGAGAGAGAATATCTAAGACCGGTATAAGGGTGAAAGATATCAATCATCCAAAACATCTGAGGAGGACCCTAAAGGTGCATCTCAACTCAACTCAAGAAAATCTGACTCCACAGGGGACAAAAGTCATAATAGGGAGCAGAAGGAACGCACACCGGGGATACCGGTTACTGAGGAGGACCCAATAGGTGACCAACCAGGCGTGAATTGAGAACATATCCAAAACACTCATCATCCGAAAGGAGGGCTGAAAAAAAACAAACTCGACTTACAGGATGGACATTCGATTCCACAAGGAAATACGAATCTTACTCAACTGGGGAAGAAAAAGACTTCGACTGAAGAGCGCATGAGATATATTACCTATTACCGTCATAACATAGATAACATACTTGCATGGAAGATTATCCATAACCGGTTACTGGGTTAATAAAGGATAAATCAACCGAAAAGAAAGGACATTGGGATACCGGTTACTGGGTATAAAATGATGACCAATCAGAAGGAAAAAATAATCATTACCAAACAAAGGGTAAATGAAAGATGACTCGCAAGGGGTAAATTTCCTAACAAAAGCAATTACCAAAGAGATATATCATTGGTTACTGGGTGGTATATTCACAAACGAAGGAATACCAATACCGGTTACTGGGTAAAGATAACCAATAAAGAGGGGATTGCATCTACCGATTACTGGGTAGAAAACCACAGAAATAGGACCTACAACTACCGGTTACTGGGTAGAAGGCCACGAGATTCGCTGGGGGAAAAATGAACAATTACTGGTTACTGAGCAATTGAACAACTAGACCACAGGGAACTGCAGGGGATAACAAGAAAGGAGTCAATCTAGGAACAAACTAGAAAGACACGATTAAACAAGACTCAACCCGATGAGGATATAACTCAGGGGAGTAATTCCATCCCGATACACATCTGGGGAGGAATCTGAAACAATAATCATCCACCAGGACATAACTCAGTGGGGAAGAAAGAAGTAAAGATAGACATTTTCTGCCTATGGGGATGACTCTATATGGAGAGATCAGACACAAACATCTGCTTGGGGAAGAACATTTCACCAATAGCAGGAGATAACAAGCAAAGATATATGGAAAAGAATGCAATCATGAATATCTGAATGCTATGATTATGCATGATTTGTATGATTAATGCTGACAAACAGACATATCTAACACAAACAAGTTCAAGAGTCACGAACGAACATCCGGCGCAACATCTCAGCAAGAAAGGCAAAGCCTATAGGAGAAATCAGTTCTGGAGGGGATGCTCAAATACCGGAAGATATCGACCACTGTTGGGGATAGGCAAAGTCACAACTGCCAACTGTCAGGGACTTCTCGTCCACTCTCGGGAACAAGTGTCTGAGAATCGATAAGATCCGCCGTAGAAGAAACTCTACTATGGAACTTATCAAGGAAAGATATAAAATTCCGTGGGGAACAAATGCCAAACAGATACACATCAATCAAAACACTCCCTTCTAACTGCTGGAGAGACAACTCTGTAAAAGGGGAGAAAGAACAATTTTCTCCACTGGGGAAGGAAGTAACACATCTTCCTCAGCATGAAGAGGATACAAATTATCAAACTCGGGTTAGGCAACCCTGCAGGGGATAAGCTATAGGCAATCCTCAAAGGAAACTGTCTTGGCTGAGGGAATTGGAAACGAATCCTTCGTCGACCCGTGATATGCTGGGGATGGAATGAGAAACAAACCCTCCACCAACTGCTCTAAACCACTTCCTGCTGAGGAGACAACATGAAAGCGGATGAAGAGGAAATAGACATGCCAGAATGTGAACAAATGTCTTACCCTTTCGAATTCGTACTATCCTTGGGAAAGCACTGAGGACATTTCATTTATCCTTTTAGTCATTGTGAATGTTCATTTTGTTTAAAACAATTCATAAAACTTTATTTGTTTAAAACAATGATATTTATCAACTAAAACATGCAAACATCTGTTAAACAGAAACAAGTAAGAGTGCAAAGAATTGGATAAAGGCTTAAATTTATTTAATAGAATGGTAGTCTGCAAATGGAAAGACTCCATGGACCTTTACAAATTTGAAATTGGTGATACACATGGAAAGAGGGCTACATTGAACATAATGACCTTTTCTCCACCAACTCTGCATTCGCTGTATCTGACGCTTCGGTTGATGATGATTGAGCGAGAATCCCTAACAAATGACGACTGTAGATCAAAGTCTTGCAGTTACTTTCCAAATCCCTAATTTTTTCCTAGATTTCCCCAGGGTGAGGTACTCAATCTAGCGGGATATATATTCATTTTTTCATGTCTCTAACTTTTGCCTGGACCGCCCTTTCGGGTTTTCAATCCACCGAGACGCTCATTTTTGCCTAAGTCTCCCTTTTGGGTTTTCAACTTAGCGAGCTATTCTGTTTTTATTTTAGGCAAAGTATTTCTTGACTGCATCTGAATTCACAGGACGAGTGAAATCCTCCCCATCCATAGTTGTAAGCAACAAAGCACCGCCTGAAAAGGCTCTCTTAACAACTTATGGACCTTCATAGTTTGGAGTCCACTTGCCCCTGGAATCGGGCGCGAAAGACAAGACTTTCTTAAGCACAAGGTCACCTTCTCGGAACACACGAGGCTTAAACTTCTTATCAAAGGCTTTCTTCATCCTTTGCTGATATAACTGACGATGGCATATGACAGTTAATCGCTTCTCTTCAATCAAATTTAGTTGGTCATAACGAATCTGAACCCATTCAGCCTCAGTCAACTTGGCTTCCATCAAGACTCTCATTTATGGGATCTCGACCTCTACGGGGAGCACAACCTCCATGCCATATGCAAGGGAGAAAGGGGTTGCCCCTGTTGAAGTGAGGACGGATGTATGATAGCCATGCAAAGCAAATGGCAGCATCTCATGCCAATTCTTGTACGTAACAACCATCTTCTGAATAATCTTCTTGATGTTCTTGTTGGCAGCTTCAACAGCCCCATTCATCTTGGGTCTATAGGGAGAAGAATTATGATGCGCAATCTTGAACTCGCTACACAACTCTTTCATCATCTTGTTGTTCAAGTTAGATCCATTATCAGTAATGATCTTGTCTGGCACACCATATCGGCATATAAGTTGATTCTTGATAAACTTCACGACCACCTGCCTGGTCACATTCGCTTACGATGCCGCTTCAACCCACTTGGTGAAGTAATCAATAGCTACGAGAATAAAACGGTGACCGTTTGACGCCAATGGTTCAATCATCCCAATCATGTCAATTCCCCAAATGGAGAAAGGCCATGGTGATGAGATAACATTCAGAAGTGTCGGGGGAATATGAATCTTATCCGCATAGATCTGACACTTGTGGAATTTCTTCACATATTTGCAGCAGTCAGACTCCATTGTCAGCCAATAGTAGCCCGCTCTCAACATCTTCTTTGCCATGGCATGTCCATTGGAATGAGTACCAAATGAACCCTCATGGACTTCAGTCATTAACAGGTCTGCTTCGTGTCTATCCACGCATCTGAGCAGAACCATGTCAAAGTTCCTTTTGTAAAGTACCTCACCATTAAGGTAGAAACTGCCAGATAATCTCCTCAAAGTCTTCTTGTCTTTAACAGATGCCCCAGGCGGGTAAGTCTGACTTTGAAGAAAACACTTGATATCATAATACCATAGCTTATCATCTTTCACTTCTTCAACTGCAAACACATGAACTGGTCTATCCAAGCACATCACAGTAATATTGGGGACTTCATTCCAATACTTTACTATAATCATTGAAGCAAGCGTAGCGAGGGCATCTGCCATCCGATTCTCATCTCGAGGAATATGATGGAAGTCAACCTTAGTAAAGAAAGTTGAAATCCTCCTCGCATAATCTCTGTATGGGATGAGGCCAGGCTGATTCGTTTCCCATTCACCTTTAATCTGATTAACAACAAGGGCCGAATCACCATAAACATCAAGATGTTTGATCCTAAGATCAATACACTCTTCCAAACCCATAATACAGCGGCTTTGGCTTCAGCTTCAGCAGCAGCCTTTGCTTCAGCTTCAGCAGCAGCAGCAGCGTCAGCTAGAGCTTTAGCTTCAGCTTCCCTTGTCCTTTGGATTTCTTCTTCTCTGTCTCTTTCTTCTTCTTCCCTTCTGGCCTGTTCTTCAGCTTCTCTGGCCAAGCGCTCCTGTAGTCTTACCTCAACGTCTCTGATGAAGTCGTTTCTGACTTGCTCAGAGATGTGCTTCAGCTTGAAGGCCTCACATGTCATCCAGCCAATGACCCTGTTCCAGTGTGTCCTAACAGAGTCAGGATCATCACTGATGCCAGAGTTTATGGTCAGAGACTTGACCTTTTGCACTGAAGCCCCTGCGAACAGCATAATGGCTTCCTCTAGGGTAGGCAAGGAATGTTCTGGTTCAGATGTTTGAGGTGGAGAGGTTGGAGGGCTTAGGTTGAGTGTTTGAGGTTCAGCGGAAGTGTTTGGAGGGGTAATGTCAGAGGCATGGAGGTCAGAGGGTTGAAGTTCAGATGGAGTGATGGTTGGTTGTTCTGTGGGTGGTGAAGTTACTTCAGGTTCAGGTGGAGGTTGTTGTGGTTGTTGGGAATTACGGTTTAGAGATTGAAGTTGGGCTAAAGTTGGTGAAGCGGGGTCAGAAGGTTCTGTGTCGGAGGAAAGGATAAAATAGGGAGGTGATTCTGGGGCTGAGGATGAGGAAGTAGTTTGGTTTAATTCTTCAGCTTCGGATAGTGGTAAGGAGGTATTTGCAAGATTGAATTTTGGTAGAGGTTGTTGTGTTCTGGTTGTAGAAGGAGGGGTTTCAGATGTGGTGTAGATGGGTGTTGGTAGAGGAGTAGAAGAAGCCAATTGCTGAACAGAGGGAGTAGTAGAGGCAGACTTACCAGAAGATTCTTGCAGAGGCGCTGGAGGTCTTGATTCAGAAGATTCTCCTAGCTTTGCTTTCTTCGCTCTTGAAGCCTTCTCAGATGGACCCCTTTTGAACCTTACGAAATATGGAGCTGAATCAGGCAGTTCGCTTAACTGAAAGTCAGAGATGTCCACTCCTTCATCCTTTAGGCGTTGGAGATAGTGGAGAATTGCTTCTACGGGTTCATTCTTGTAGAACCTTGCGAGACCATTTGGCATATTCCTCTGATCTTTTAAAGCTTCCCAAGAGGTGTCCAGAGTAGGTTTAACTTGAATCTTCTTCAGAATCCCCATGCTCTTCAGATTTCTGGAGTTTAGAGGCCTTCCAGTTTCTATTGCCATGTCTTCCATGAGTTTGTGTTTCTCCAGATGATCTACGAGCCCATTTTCTATTAGTACATCAGAGAGAAGTCTTCCTAGAGGGATGTAGGTTCTGGGTTTCATGTTGTTCCTGGTCTCCCGTACAGAGTCTCTGAGATATTTGAAGAGTAATGCTGGGAGGCAGAGCTTCAAACCCTTGTGAATACAGTACAGAATACACTTCTGATCTGTATTGATGTAGTCTGAGGAGTTGGATGCTGGGCGGTGATGAATGGTTCCCAGAATGATCTTGAGCCACACTCGGAGATTCTGATGTAGTTCTTTGTTCTTTGAGGGATTGCCTTCTGTGTTGAGTTTGAAGATGGTGGGGTTGATTTCATGAGCAATGTACTTTGCCCTAGGATTGATGTTGTAAATCCTTCTTCCTCCAGCTTTCTCCATGTTCAGCAATGAGGCTATTGATTTTTCAGTAATCACGATTTTTACCCCCAAAACGTAGGAGACGATGAAATGGTCGTCAGCGTCAACAAACCTCCAGAATTCCTTGATGAGGTTTGGGTAAACAGGACCATAAAGGCGTTGAAAATAGTTTTCCCAACCTTGTTGATGAAGTTCTTCAGTAAGATCTACCCCATTCCTCTTCATGTTGTTGAAATCCACAAGTGATTCACACAAAACATCTAGTTTCTCGAAAGGAGTTGCAAGATTGATATGAGGCTCACGGTCAAGAATGTGAGGCTCCTTGTAAACTGGTGTTATAGTTACGCCTGTAACTGTTGGAGTAGAAATGCTAGTGCTTTGAGCTGCATTGCTGGAGTCCATTTGTTGAGAGTAGTTGAACACGGATTGTTGTTGAGAATCCATTGATGATGAAGAACGAGATGAAGATGAACTGCTTGCAGAAATGCCTGAGAGAGCTGGTTTGAGAAAGTGAGTGAGAGTGAAGTGTGTGCACAATGTGAGAGAAGTGTTTATATACTAAAACGAACTGCATGCAAAACGACACAAAAATTAGAGTTTAGCACAAAAACCAAGTTAACACGCTTAAAGGGAGAAATGATTATGGCTCATTAATGAATGTCTAATCCCAACAGTATGCACACTGCTCGAGGAGATCTCAAACGTCTGTCCTTTGAATTTCTTCTGGACAGCTGTCTAGAAGTTCCAAGGTTAGACGCAATTCACTCCACGTGTTGATGTATCTGATCTTCAGGAATACCAAAGGATTGGTTCTTGGAGATTTCTAACTCAGATATCTTCTTAACTTGGTAGAAGTATCAGAGTCAGAGGCAGAAGCTCATTTGTTTATGTCAGAGTCTCATTTTACATCTTCAGAGGCACAATTTATTCAGGGCAATTTTGAATGTTCAGATTCTCTAAGATAAAAAGAAATCTATCTTCAGCTAAAGGTTTAGTAAATATATCTGCCCATTGATGATCTGTATCAATGAACTTCAATGTTACTATCCCTTTCTGAACATAGTCTCTGATAAAATGATATTTTATTTCTATGTGCTTAGCTCTGGAGTGTAAGATGGGATTCTTACTTAAACAGATGGCAGCAGTATTATCACAAAAGATAGGAATGTTACTCTCGAAGATTTGCAGATCTTCTAACTGATTCTTCATCCAGAGCATCTGAGTTGTGCATAGTGATGCTGAGATGTATTCAGCTTCTGCAGTTGATAGAGCGATAGTTGACTGTCTTTTGCTGGCCCAGGATATAAGATTGTTTCCTAGGAGCTGACAATTTCCAGATGTGCTTTTTCGTTCCAATCTATCTCTTGCGTAATCTGCATCACAGTAACCCGAAAGTCTATACTCTGATGTTTTCTCATACATCAGGCCCAGGTTAGGAGTTCCTTTCAGATATTTGAAAATTCTCTTAATTGCTGTTAAGTGAGTTTCTCTAGGATCTGATTGGAATCTAGCACAAAGACAGACACTAAAGAGAATATCAGGTCGAGTAGCAGTCAGATAGAGAAGAGAGCCTATCATACCACGATAGAGCTTCTGACAAACCTTTTTGCTGACTTATTCCTTTTCAAGAATGCATGTTGGATGCATGGGAGTCTTTGCAGAGTTGCATTCAGCCATGTCAAATTTCTTCAGAACATCTTTTATGTATTTGCTTTGATGAACGTACGTGACTTCTGAAGTTTGGTTAATTTGAATTCCCAGAAAGAACTTTAGTTCTTGCATTAGGCTCATTTCAAATTCTGCCTGCATTAACTCAGAAAATTCTTGACAAACAGAGGCATTAGCTGAACCAAAAATAATATCATCGACATATATCTGGCATATCATGAGATCATTGTTAAGGTTCTTACAGAAGAGTGTGGAGTCAACTTTCCCTCTGATAAAATTGTGTTCCAGAAGAAAGTTACTTAGACGTTCATACCAAGCTCTGGGAGCTTGTTTAAGTCCATATAAGGATTTTTTAAGTTTAAAAACATGTTCTGGAAAATTTGGATTTTCAAAACCTGGAGGTTGGTTGACATACACTTCTTCTGATATATAACCATTAAGAAATGCGCTCTTGACATCCATTTGATATAATTTAATAGAATGGTTTATAGCGAAAGATACAAGAAGACGAATAGATTCTAACCTTGCGACTGGAGCAAAGGTTTCGTTGTAGTCAATACCTTCTTGTTGACTGTAACCTTGAGCTACCAGTCGAGCTTTGTTTCTGACGACTTCTCCTTTCTCGTTCAGCTTGTTTCTGAATACCCATCTGGTTCCGATAACGTGAGTGCCTCTGGGCTTGGGAACAAGATCCCAGACATCATTCTTTGTGAATTGATCTAACTCTTCTTGCATGGCAGAAACCCAGTCGTTATCTTGAAGTGCTTCACCACAGGATGTAGGCTCGATCAGAGACACTAGTCCTAGAGGAGTTTCTTCAGAGGTTTTGAAGGTAGATCTGGTTCTGACAGGTTCGTCTTTGTTGCCCAGAATCAATTCTTCAGATACGTTGAGGCGACTTTTAGCTTTCTTTGGAATTAATGGAGGATTAATTTCCTCAGAGTTCTGAATGTCAGTTGCTTCTGGAGCTTTGTCAGATCCTGCAAGAGTGATTTCTAAATCTGCAAAATTTTCAACTAGCTTTGACTTTTCAGGGTCAAGCTTATCATCAAATCTGACTTGAATTGATTCTTCCACAATTTTGGTTTCTGTATTGTATACTCTGTAGCCTTTAGAGCGTTCTGAGTATCCTAACATAATACCTTTTTGTTCTTTTGAATCAAACTTGTTCAGATGTTCTTTAGTGTTTAAAATAAAGCAAGAACATCCAAATGGATGAAAATATGAAATGTTTGGTTTCCTTCCTTTACACAGTTCGTAGGGAGTCTTTTCCATAATAGGTCTTATGGAGATTCTATTCTGAATGTAACACGCTGTATTTACAGCTTCGGCCCAAAAGTGCTTAGCCACATTAGTTTCATTGATCATGGTTCTGGCCATCTCTTGGAGTGTCCTATTCTTCCTCTCTACAACTCCATTTTGTTGTGGAGTTCTAGGGCAGGAGAAATCATGGGATATTCCATTAGAGTCAAATAATTCCTCAAAGGATTTATTTTCGAATTCGCCACCGTGATCACTTATGACTCTGACAATTTTAGAGTCAAATTCTTTTTGCACTTTGGAGCAGAAACTAGTGAATATAGAGTGAGACTCACTCTTGTGTTTTAGGAATTTCACCCATGTCCAGCGACTGAAATCATCAACAATGACTAGTCCGTACTTCTTTCCATTGACTGATGCTGTTTTCACAGGACCAAATAGATCAATGTGAAGAAGTTCCAGAGGCTTAGAGGTAGTAACAATAGTTTTCTTTTTGAAAGATGTTTTTGAAAATTTTCCTTTCTGACATGTTTCACATAGAGCATCTGAAGAGAACTTCAGTTTAGGTAGGCCTCTGACTAACTCGAGTTTATTTAGCTGAGATAATTTTCTCATACTAATGTGGCCCAAGCGTCTATGCCATACCCATTGCTCTTCGTGAACAGACATCAGACATTTCACATTTTGTTCTTTTAAATCAGAAAGATTAATTTTATAAATATTGTTTTTCCTCTTGCCTGTGAATAGGACAGAACCATTGTTTTGATTTATGGCTTTACATGTTTTTTGATTAAAGATCACATCATAACCGTTATCACTTAATTGACTTATGGATAACAAATTATGCATTAATCCTTCTACGTAAAGGACATTAGATATAGAGGGAAGAGTACCATTACCAATAGTTCCGGAGCCTCTGATCCTTCCTTTCTGATCTCCTCCGAAACCTACGAATCTAGCGTCTTTAAGTTCCAGGCTTTGGAACATAGACTTTCTTCCCTTCATGTGTCGCGAGCATCCAGAGTCCAAGTACCATGATTAGTGTTTGAACTTTGCTGCATAAGATATCTGCAACATAAACAATCTTATCTTTTGGTACCCACAGTCTCTTGGGTCCTTTTTGATTAGTTTTCCCAGAGTTTCTTATAACTTTGGGTTTTCTAGCATTTTCAAATTTTTGTTCTTGTGTGTGTGTATAGTGATATGAAAATGGAGATTTAAGTTGATCACTAGTAGAAGTTTTATCTTCCTTAGGATCATACCCAATTCCTTTTCTATTGTTCTGACTGACTCCATAAATCATGGATGCCATTACACTCCTTCCTATCCCATTTTTCAGAAACTTTTGAAAGGCTTTTTCGTATTTATAAATTATTGTATTTGAAGTTTGTGGAGCTTGAGATAACGCTTCTTCCAGTTTTAAACAATTTTTCTTTGCAGCATCTCTTTGTAATGTTAAAGACCTGATTTCATCTTTTAATTCTAGAATTGTCATCTCAAGTTTGCCACATTCTTCAAATTTTTCTTCAAGACAACCTTTTATTGCTTTAAACTTTTGTTTTAGTTTCTGATATGAGCTAAGAGTTTCAGACAAGCATGATTCTAGATCAGATCGAGAGAGTTCAGAAAATACCTCTTCAGATTCTTCATCTGAACTGTCATTGGATGTGGTAGCCATGAATGCTACATTGGCCTGTTCATCAGAGTCAGATTCTGATGAGTTAGACTCGCTATCATCCCAGGTAGCCATTAACCCCTTTTTGGTTCTGAGGGAATTTTTCTTGAAGCTCTCTTTTCTGGAACTGTCTTTCTTTAACTTTGGGCATTCGTTCCTGTAGTGACCTGTTTCTTTACATTCATAACAAGTGACATCTTTGTTAGTTTTACCTTTAGACGTTGATTCTGATCGATCCCCTCTGGGTCTTGGTCTTCTGAAGTTGTTGTTCCTCTTTTTCCATAGTTGTTTAACTCTCCTGGTCAGGAGGGATAATTCTTCTTCCTCATCAGAATCTTCTTGTTCAGAGTCATCTACATTTTCTGTCTCGGCTTGGAATGCTTTGGTTCTGTCAGATTTGCGTCTTTTAGATCTGGACTTTAATGCTACATACTTGTTCTTCTTCTGAGGCTCATCTTCCTCTAGTTCTATCTCATGGCTTCTGAGGGAACTGACAAGCTCTTCAAGACTGATATTGTTCAGATCCTTAGATAGCTTCAGAGCAGTGACCATGGGTCTCCACTTCTTTGGCAAGCTTCTGACTATCTTTTTGACGTAGTCTGCAGTTATGTACCCTTTGTCTAGAACTTTGAGACCTGCAATAAGAGTTTGGAATCTAGAGAACATTACCTCTATGGCTTCGTCATCCTCCATTTTGAAGGCTTCTTATTTCTGGATAAGCGCCAGAGCCTTTGTCTCTTTGACCTGAGAGTTTCCTTCACGAGTCATCCTCAGAGAGTCAAGTATGTCTTTGGCTGTTTCTCTGTTGGTGATCTTTTCATACTCGTTGTAAGATATAACATTGAGAAGTATGGTTCTGGCCTTGTGATGATTTTTGAAAACTCGCTTCTGATCATCTGACATCTTACTTCTGGGAACTTCAACTCCATCCTCTGTGACAGGAGGTTTGTATCCATCTGTGACAATGTCCCAGAGATCAACATCATAGCCTAGAAAGAAGCTCTCAATCCTATCTTTCCAGTAGTCGAATTTTTCTCCATCAAAGACAGGAGGCTTAGCATTGTAACTGTCTCTTTCATTTGTGTGGGCCATGGTTTTTCTCGTTCTGGATCTCTCTATACTGTTAAGTGTTTGATTAGAAAATCAATAACAGAGCCGAAGCTTTGATACCAATTGAAGGTGAGAAAAACAAGAAAGGGGGGTTTGAATTGTTTTGGAAAATAAGCGCTTTTTCAGACAAAGACCACACAAGGAGTTTATACTGGTTCGCTTATAACACAAAGCTACTCCAGTCCACCCGGCCAAGGTGATTTCGCCTTCAATAAGGACTTAATCCACTAATCTTGAAAGATTATTACAACCAACGTCTAAGAGAAAGATCTCTTAGTCCTCTCAAGTATGCAGATTGCGCAGAGTCACTTGAGGAAATATAAAACAGCTTAGATAAAAACAAGGTTTGTAATCTAGAGTGCTTCTAGGATAAAGCAAGTATTACAGTAGTAAGAGCAAATAGAATGTTTCACGTTCTGAGCAAAAACTCGTGAAAGATTGAGAGAGAGAGAGAGAATGTTTCGGTGTATTCAGGCGTTTTTCTCAATGTTGTTTGCTGTCCTTTATATAGAGGTGAAAGGAACGTTGAAATTGATGGCAGATAATTTTGTCTTGATTAGGAATCAATGCCATAACTTCTGTTGTTTCTTGCCAAAACAACTTTCTCTCCCTGAATAACTTTTTTCCAATAATAGTTCCTTTCCATTTAAATTCGAAGTTGACGTTATTCTTTCTGAATTAGGAAATCCATTATCAAAGTCTACGTAGCTCTGTTAATCTGAGATCTTGCTATGTGGCTTCAGAGCTTCTGATGATTTTGATCGCTTAGAGTTCTGATGGTGACTTCAGATACTGTTGAGAGCTTCTGGAATTTGATATACCGTTGTTCAGAGTCAGATCTTCTAGAGCGCACTTCTTCTTCAGATGCTTCTGATATTCTGATCTGCTGTAAGCTCAGAGTCAGAACTTCTAGAGCGCATTTCTACTTCAGATGCTTCTGATCTTCTGATAATTTGTATCTGATTTGATTCTGAATCTGATGACGTAGTCAGATTCTTTTTAGAGTCCTGCACACTTAGAAACTTTTCGTTAGAGTGCCATTTTTGGTTTCATCCTTTGTTATCATCAAAATCCTGGAATCTATTGTAGAACAATTTTTGTTCTTACAATCTTAGGGTCAAAATTAGGGTCTTACAGATGCCCCTATTTAAGGTCATTCTAGACGGAGACATGAACGTTAAAATCTTCGTCTCGACGAGGTAGAATGGCTTAAATAATAATAAAGAGATGAATTTTGGTCCCTAAGAGACCTCATGATGCAAATGTATGCATGCAAAAATAAAATCTTCATGGTGAATAATTACCATGAAGGAAGAGAAATCAGAAGACACTAGAAGAAACCATAGGCGTAACACACTCACTAGGGAGACAAGGACTCTGGGGGAAGTAAGAATGCGTGAGCAGGTCACGACTTGAAAACTTGCTGGGAGACACAAAGGGATTCCACGAAAATAAATCAGTGGAAAGACTCGAGCTGACGCAAGGATGCATGTAATGAGGAATATGCCAATATAGCAAAACTATCCATAAAGGAAGCTTCGGATAAAGATCCGGACTCATACAGGAATGTCCACAAAGGACCCAAGCTGAGGAAGAAACAACGAGATATTACCGGTTACTGGGTAATAAACTCAAAGAGAGACATGTTATCAAAACACCGATTACTGGATGAGAAAACAACACGCTTAGGGAGAGAGAATATCTAAGACCGATATAAGGGTGAAAGATATCAATCATCCAAAACATCTGAGGAGGACCCAAAAGGTGCATCTCAACTCAACTCAAGAAAATCTGACTCCACAGGGGACAAAAGTCATAATAGGGAGCAGAAGGAACGAATACCAGGGATACCGGTTACTGAGGAGGACCCAATAGGTGACCAACCAGGCGTGAATTGAGAACATATCCAAAACACTCATCATCTGAAAGGAGGGCTGAAAAAAAACAAACTCGACTTACAGGATGGACATTCGATTCCACAAGGAAATACGAATCTTACTCAACTGGGGAAGAAAAAGACTTCGACTGAAGAGCGCATGAGATATATTACCTATTACCGTCATAACATAGATAACATACTCGCATGGAAGATTATCCACAACCGGTTACTGGGTTAATAAAGGATAAATCAACCGAAAAGAAAGGACATCGGGATACCGGTTACTGGGGATAAAATGATGACCAATCAGAAGGAAAAAATAATCATTACCAAACAAAGGGTAAATGAAAGATGACTCGCAAGGGGTAAATTTCCTAACAAAAGAAATTACCAAAGAGATATATCATTGGTTACTGGGTGGTATATTCACAAACGAAGGAATACCAATACCGGTTACTGGGTAAAGATAACCAATAAAGAGGGGATTGCATCTACCGATTACTGGGTAGAAAACCACAGAAATAGGACCTACAACTACCGGTTACTGGGTAGAAGGCCACGAGATTCGCTGGGGGAAAAATGAACAATTACTGGTTACTGAGCAATTGAACAACTAGACCACAGGGAACTGCAGGGGATAACAAGAAAGGAGTCAATCTAGGAACAAACTAGAAAGACACGATTAAACAAGACTCAACCCGATGAGGATATAACTCAGGGGAGTAATTCCATCCCGATACACATCTGGGGAGGAATCTGAAACAATAATCATCCACCAGGACATAACTCAGTGGGGAAGAAAGAAGTAAAGATAGACATTTTCTGCCTATGGGGATGACTCTATATGGAGAGATCAGACACAAACATCTGCTTGGGGAAGAACATTTCACCAATAGCAGGAGATAACAAGCAAAGATATATGGAAAAGAATGCAATCATGAATATCTGAATGCTATGATTATGCATGATTTGTATGATTAATGCGGACAAACAGACATATCTAACACAAACAAGTTCAAGAGTCACGAACGGACATCCGACGCAACATCTCAGCAAGAAAGGCAAAGCCTATAGGAGAAATCAGTTCTGGAGGGGATGCTCAAATACCGGAAGATATCGACCACTGTTGGGGATAGGCAAAGTCACAACTGCCAACTGTCAGGGACTTCTCGTCCACTCTCGGGAACAAGTGTCTGAGAATCGATAAGATCCGCCGTAGAAGAAACTCTACTAGGGAACTTATCAAGGAAAGATATAAAATTCCGTGGGGAACAAATGCCAAACAGATACACATCAATCAAAACACTCCCTTCTAACTGCTGGAGAGACAACTCTGTAAAAGGGGAGAAAGAACAATTTTCTCCACTGGGGAAGGAAGTAACACATCTTCCTCAGCATGAAGAGGATACAAATTATCAAACTCGGGTCAGGCAACCCTACAGGGGATAAGCTGTAGGCAATCCTCAAAGGAAACTGTCTTGGCTGAGGGAATCGGAAACGAATCCTTCGTCGACCCGTGATATGCTGGGGATGGAATGAGAAACAAACCCTCCACCAACTGCTCTAAACCACTTCCTGCTGAGGAGACAACATGAAAGCGGATGAAGAGGAAATAGACATGCCAGAATGTGAACAAATGTCTTACCCTTTCGAATTCGTACTATCCTTGGGGAAGCACTGAGGACATTTCATTTATCCTTTTAGTCATTATGAATGTTCATTTTGTTTAAAACAATTCATAAAACTTTATTTGTTTAAAACAATGATATTTATCAACTAAAACATGCAAACATCTGTTAAACAGAAACAAGTAAGAGTGCAAAGAATTGGATAAAGGCTTAAATTTATTTAATAGAATGGTAGTCTGCAAATGGCAAGACTCCATGGACCTTTACAAATTTGAAATTGGTGATACACATGGAAAGAGGGCTACATTGAACATAATGACCTTTTCTCCACCAACTCTGCATTCGCTGTATCTGACGCTTCGGTTGATGATGATTGAGCGAGAATCCCTAACAAATGACGGCTGTAGATCAAAGTCTTGCAGTTACTTTCCAAATCCCTAATTTTTTCCTAGATTTCCCCAGGGTGAGGTACTCAATCTAGCGGGATATATATTCATTTTTTCATGTCTCTAACTTTTGCCTGGACCGCCCTTTCGGGTTTTCAATCCACCGAGACGCTCATTTTTGCCTAAGTCTCCCTTTTGGGTTTTCAACTTAGCGAGCTATTCTGTTTTTATTTTAGGCAAAGTATTTCTTGACTGCATCTGAATTCACAAGACGAGTGAAATCCTCCCCATCCATAGTTGTAAGCAACAAAGCACCGCCTGAAAAGGCTCTCTTAACAACTTATGGACCTTCATAGTTTGGAGTCCACTTGCCCCTGGAATCGGGCGCGAAAGACAAGACTTTCTTAAGCACAAGGTCACCTTCTCGGAACACACGAGGCTTAAACTTCTTATCAAAGGCTTTCTTCATCCTTTGCTGATATAACTGACGATGGCATATGACAGTTAATCGCTTCTCTTCAATCAAATTTAGTTGGTCATAACGACTCTGAACCCATTCAGCCTCAGTCAACTTGGCTTCCATCAAGACTCTCATTTATGGGATCTCGACCTCTACGGGGAGCACAACCTCCATGCCATATGCAAGGGAGAAAGGGGTTGCCCCTGTTGAAGTGAGGACGGATGTATGATAGCCATGCAAAGCAAATGGCAGCATCTCATGCCAATCCTTGTACGTAACAACCATCTTCTGAATAATCTTCTTGATGTTCTTGTTGGCAGCTTCAACAGCCCCATTCATCTTGGGTCTATAGGGAGAAGAATTATGATGCGCAATCTTGAACTCGCTACACAACTCTTTCATCATCTTGTTGTTCAAGTTAGATCCATTATCAGTAATGATCTTGTCTGGCACACCATATCGGCATATAAGTTGATTCTTGATAAACTTCACGACCACCTGCCTGGTCACATTCGCTTACGATGCCGCTTCAACCCACTTGGTGAAGTAATCAATAGCTACGAGAATAAAACGGTGACCGTTTGACGCCAATGGTTCAATCATCCCAATCATGTCAATTCCCCAAATGGAGAAAGGCCATGGTGATGAGATAACATTCAGAAGTGTCGGGGGAATATGAATCTTATCCGCATAGATCTGACACTTGTGGAATTTCTTCACATATTTGCAGCAGTCAGACTCCATTGTCAGCCAATAGTAGCCTGCTCTCAACATCTTCTTTGCCATGGCATGTCCATTGGAATGAGTACCAAATGAACCCTCATGGACTTCAGTCATTAACAGGTCTGCTTCGTGTCTATCCACGCATATGAGCAGAACCATGTCAAAATTCCTTTTGTAAAGTACCTCACCATTAAGGTAGAAACTGCCAGATAATCTCCTCAAAGTCTTCTTGTCTTTAACAGATGCCCCAGGCGGGTAAGTCTGACTTTGAAGAAAACACTTGATATCATAATACCATAGCTTATCATCTTTCACTTCTTCAACTGCAAACACATGAGCTGGTCTATCCAAGCGCATCACAGTAATATTGGGGACTTCATTCCAATACTTTACTACAATCATTGAAGCAAGCGTAGCGAGGGCATCTGCCATCCGATTCTCATCTCGAGGAATATGATGAAAGTCAACCTTAGTAAAGAAAGTTGAAATACTCCTCGCATAATCTCTGTATGGGATGAGGCCAGGCTGATTCGTTTCCCATTCACTTTTAATCTGGTTAACAACAAGGGCCGAATCACCATAAACATCAAGATGTTTGATCCTAAGATCAATACACTCTTCCAAACCCATAATACAAGCCTCATACTCTGCCATATTATTCGTGCATTTGAAAGTTAACCTTGCTGTAAAAGGAAAATGCGTGCCTGGAGGAGTAATAATCATTGCCCCAATACCATTTCCATACTGATTAACAACACCATCGAACACCATACCCCATCGGGAACCAGGCTCTGGTCCTTCATCGAGTGTAGGCTCGGTACAATATTTCATCTTCAAATACAAAATCTCCTCATCAGGGAAGTCGTATTGCACAGACTGATAATCTCCAATTGGTTGATGTGTCAAATGGTCAGCCAAGATACTACCTTTAATAGCTTTTTGAGCTCGATACTCAATATCATACTCAGATAACAACATCTGCCAACGGGAAATTCTCCCAGTTAAAGCAGGCTTCTCAAAGATATACTTGATTGGATCAATTTTGGATATCAACCAAGTCGTATGATTCCACATATATACTGGCGTAAATGCTTAGCGACCCAAGCTAAAGCACAACATGTTTTCTCAAGCATTGAGTACCGAGACTCACAGTTAGTAAACTTCTTACTCAAGTAATATATTGCATATTCTTTCTTTCCTGACTCATCTTGCTGACCTAATACACATCCCACGGAATCATCAAGCACAGTCAAGTACATAATCAATGGTCTCCCTTCAACAGGCGGATACAGAATCGGAGGCTCGGACAAATATTCTTTGATATTATCAAAGGCCTTTTGGCAATCCTCGGCCGAATCATGTCGCTGATCTTTCCGAAGGAGCTTGAATATAGGCGCACATGTGGCAGTCATATGGGATATAAATCTGGAAATGTAATTCAAGCGGCCAAGAAAACCTCGGACTTGCTTCTCAGTTTTGGGTGCAGGCATCCCCTGTATTACTTTGACCTTGGCAGTATCAACTTCAATACCTCTCTCGCTAACAATAAAGCCTAATAACTTGCCAGAACGGACTCCAAATGTACACTTGTTCGGATTCAGGCGGAGTTTGTACTTCCTCAAACGCTGGAAAAGCTTCAACAAGTGTTCTACATGTTCAACTTCCGTTTTCGACTTCGCAATCATATTGTCAACATACACCTCAATCTCCTTGTGCATCATATCATGAAACAAGATAGTCATAACGTGTTGATACGTGGCTCCGACGTTCTTCAAACCGAAGGGTATCACTCGATAACAGAATGTTCCCCAAGGTGTGATGAATGTTATCTTCTCCATATCCTCGAGTGCCATTTTAATCTGATTATAACCGGAAAATCCGTCCATAAATGAAAAGACATTGAATTTAGCTGTATTGTCTACCAACATATCAATGCGTGGTAGAGGAAAATCATCTTTCGGACTAGCTTTATTCAAGTCACGGTAATCCACACACTTTCAGACTTTTCCATCTTTCTTAGGCACAGACACAATATTGGCCACCCATTGAGGATATGTAGAAGTCACCAGAAACCCTGCATCAATTTTCTTATGAACTTCTTCTTTAATCTTCACTGTCATATCAGGATGAGCTCTTCTGAGCTTTTGCTTCACAGGCACGCACTCAAGCCTTAATGGCGAGAAATGTTGCACGATATCAGTATCCAGACCAGGATTGTCTTCATATGATCAGGAAAATACGTCGACATATTCTCGTATCAATTCGATCAACCCCTTCTTAACAAACTCTTCAAGGAGTGCCCCAATCTTCACTTCATGAACGCAGTCTTCAGACCCCAAGTTGACTATTTCCAGATTCTCAAGATGTGGCTGAATGATCTTCTCTTCGTGCTCAAGCAGATGGGTAATCTCATCAGGAATCTCTTCAACATCATCTTCTTCTGCCTCAAATACAGGGAACTCGAAGTTGGGAGATGGTGTTGGATCATTTTGTTCAATGGGTTTGATTAACCTGCATAATGATTTTGAGTATAAAAGAGATTTCAGAATTCAAACAAGGTAAATCATTATGCAGATGAAAAGATTGATTTTATTCTCTTTTTTAGGGTTTTATGGTGATCACCAATTTCATGCAAAAAAGCAAAAAGGAAAAATAATTTTGGAAAAACAAACATTTAACATGTGATTATTGAATGAATATCATTGCATTAATCAAATTGTGCCAACAACGTTTTCACTTCTTCTTTTGGCATGAGAGAAGGGTCTTTTAAGCAAAATGAACACATTACGTTGACTTGTGGATAATTGTTGGGACATCAACAACGACCCAATTATTGCAGATTCCTCCGGGTATGACAAAGTTGCCAAGGTCTTTCTCTTCATCATCTTCAACAATGGCAACAGCTTCCTGATCTTCAACCGTGTGGATGAAACCTCCACTCTGGAACAACCCACGATCATTGGAAACACCAGAAGAATACCCTATGCCAGCTCGGGACTTGTTATCTTCCAACTTGATCATTTTCCCCAAACCAGTAGTTGCACCATGCTCAATGGTCAACTTAGTATCATTATAGGAGACAAATGAAGAAAGTCCTTTCCTAGAAGGTTCAGCAATAGATAAGGCTTGGAACGGAGTCCCAACCTCATCCTCAGCATCAATATAGGAGAAGGAAGATAAATGACTGACCAAGAGAGCCTTCTCTCCCCCTATCACTACCAACTTCTTGTTCTTCACGAACTTCAACTTTTGGTGTAGGGTGGATGTCACGGCGCCTGCCTCGTGAATCCATGGTCTGCCAAGCAAACAACTATAAGACAGATGGATGTCCATGACCTGAAAAGTGATCTGGAAGTCACTAGGTCCAATCTTGATCGGGAGTTCTAATTCACCGATCGCAGTTTTGCGCGATCCATCAAACGCCTTCACAACCACTCCACTCTGCCTCATGGGAGGCCCTTGATATGAAATTTTAGCTAGAGTGGATTTTGGCAACACATTAAGGGATGACCCTGTGTCCACCAACACATTGGACAAGGCATCGTCCTTACAGTTTATAGATATGTGTAAAGCCAAATTGTGGTGTTTTCTCTCCTCGGGAAGATCAGCATCACAGAAGCTCAAGTTATTGCAAGCGGTTATATTTGCAACAATGCTATCAAACTTCTCAATTGTGACATCGTGGTCCACATATGCCACGCCCAACACCCTCTGCAAAGCTTCCTGGTGTGGCCTAGAATTCATCAACAAAGATAAAACATATATCTTTGATGGAGTTTGTAGCAGCTGATCAACAACATTATATTCACTCCTTTTGATGAGCCTTAACATCTCATCACTATCCTCTTTCAACATGCTAGACTGGCCAACCAGGATAGGAGTGTTATTATTCTTAACAGCAACAAGGTCAACACCCTTAACAGCAGGAACATAATGATTTGAAGAAGAAGTCCCCACAGGACTGGCAGGATTGACAACAGTTCTCTTCACAACGTTCTCATGGGATTTCAGAGAAGCCGAGAAAACACGACCATTACGGGTCACACCACTGACATCTGAAATGCTCACCACAGAAGTTGAGGGCAAAGGCACCTTCTTTCCGTCCTCTAGCATGACAGCGTTATATCGGTAAGGAACAACTTTGTCTGACACATAGGGGACAGGGCCCGCTGGCTTTATCACAAGAGTTGGAGACACTTTCTTCTTGCTGCCATCATACTTGACGACGACAGGCTCAGGAATTTTAAACACAGGGGAGATAACATTGACTTCATCCTCATTACGATTCTGAAGAATCTCAATCATCCCTTGATCTATCATCTCTTGGATGTCCCTTCTCATTGGATGGCATCCTCTCTCATTGATAGTGCACACCTGGCACCTATCATGGTCATGCTCGTAATGACTGTGTTCACACAACAGCTTGTGCATTTCGACCAAGGATTGCCTTATGTCATTCACATAAAGGACTTTGTACTTGCCAGGGCATCCCTGGACCATATTAACAGTTACTTTCCCATGCTTGGGCAATGGGTTCTTCTTTACATTCGGACCTACGTCCTCAAAAAACAATATCCCACTTCTCACAAGGTCTTGCACCTTGGTCTTCAATGCATAACAGTTCTCCACATCATGTCCGGGAGCACTAGAATGATATACACAATGAAGCTCGGGCTTGTACCACCAGTGAGGATTAGTCGGTACAGTAGGAGGATCTCGTGGAGTTATCAGCTTCCTATCAATCAAGGAAGGATAAAGCTCAACATATGTCATCGGAATTGGGTCAAAAGTTATCCTCTTCCTCTCGTAGTTGCTGGTGCTGGTGTTATTATTGTTGCGAGGCTGGTAGGACTGTTGTTGTTGACGGTGTTGTTGTTGTTGAAAATTTATGAACTTTTCTGAAAGCAGGTACTATATGAGCCACCTGGTGTTGGTTGACGGCTGGACACACATCCTTCCTCCTCACAGAGGTCCTTATTTTAATATGGAAGGACACATCATGAGTCTCTTCCTATTTCTTCCTGGAAAAGCCTACATACTTCTTTGCTGAGGAACCATGTTCTCTAGATAAACGTCCCTCGCGGACCCCTTCCTCTAATCTCATCCCCATATTCACCATTTCGGTGAAGTCTGAGGGAGCACTAGCGATCATTATTTCATAATAGAAAGAACTCAAAGTCTTCAAGAAGATCTTTGTCATCTCCTTCTCCTCCAGGGGTGGCACTATCTGAGTTGCCAGTTCTCTCCATCTCTGGGCGTATTCCTTGAAGGTCTCTTTATCCTTCTGCCACATTGCCCTTAACTAGTCCTTGTCCGGAGCCATATCCATATTATATTTATACTGCTTAATGAAGGCCTCGCCTAGATAGTTGAAAGTGCGGCTGCTTGCACTCTCCAGCCCCATATACCACCGGAGCGCAGCACCTGTCAGGATATCCGTAAAGTAGTGAATTAGTAGTTGATCGTTGTCAGTTTATGTTGACATCTTGCGAGCATACATCACAAGATGGCTGAGCGGGCATGTATTTCCCTTGTACTTCTCAAAGTCAGGTACTTTGAATTTAACAGGGATTTTCACGTTGGGCACCAGGCACAACTCATCAGCACTTTTCCTAAAGAGGTCCTTCCCCCTCAAAGTCTTCAGTTCCTTGCACAACTCAAGGAATTGATCTTTCATCTCATCCATCTTTTCATATACGTCCGGGCCTCAGATGACTTGGAATGATAAATGGTGTCTTCAACGCGGGGAAGAGTGTGCACAACAGGAGGTGGCACAGACAGGATCGGGCTAGATGCCGGTAAAGAAGCGAAAGTAGGAGCAAAACCCTCTGGCATAAAATTGGGTGGCATTCCCCAAGGGAACCCAACTGGCATAAACGAAGCAAAATGGGCTGTTGTAATAGGCACTGTTGTAGTAGCTATCTCAGATATGACAGTCCTCGTGGGAGGAGTTGCAGGAGTTGGTGAAGCTTGGCTTTGTGCGGCCAGAACTGACTCCATCATGGCAGTCAGCCTAGCAATCTCTTCCTTCAAGTCCATGTTCTCTTGCTCGAGACGTTCCATTATCTTCAGATGATTGGCTCTGGCATTATACCGGTGCGTCAGCTTGTCTTCAAAATAAATGAAGAGCAAAGAGTTAAACCACTGATGAAAAGCTGGGAACAAAACCTGTTGTCGCATTACACGAAAAACCGGTGGGAAACGAAACAACAGAGCCGCCACCGTGCGTTATTTATCCCAAAAGAGGGAAAGGAAACGCTCGAAGTAAACCTGGAAAAGACATGGTCTCGCGACCGGAGAGAGATGGGATCGGGAGTCGGTTATGCGAAGGGAAGGTATTAGCACCCCTACGCATCCGTCGTACTCGACGGGATCCACGCACAAAAGAAAGGATAAGGTTGCTAAACGCTGCTCAAACATCAAACACTGGCTGAAAAGAGACAGAAAACAAGAGAAACAGGACTCGGCCGGATATCGCATCCTGGGCCTACGTAGTCTGTCAGGCACAGACATCAGAGTCGACGTAGTTCGGGACTAGGGGAAAACGTGCTCGCTAAGATGTCGCATCCTATGCATACGTATCTTCTCGGACTAAAGAAGAATCAAAGCACTCATAGCTCGGCTAACGCACGCCAAACAAAACCACACAGGAAATCGACTGCCAATCGCTGGACTTACGTCAAACTCCACACAAACAGGCAAACATGGAAACCGAATGCCAATCGCTGGACTTATATCAGACTCCGAACCAAACAAACACACACTGGAAACCAACTGCCAATCGCTGGACTTACGTCAGACTCCAACAAAGAAACTGGAAACCGAATGCCAATCGCTGGACTTACATCGGACTCCAACCAGAAAAGGAGAAACAACTCACACAAACAAAACAAAAGGGCGCCCGGAGAGATCAATTCATCTCCTGCCTACGTACCTCATCTGGTATGAGGATCAGGGCGACATAGTTCCCCTACGCAGGGAAAGAACTTCTAACCTAACCAGAGACTGGGAAATGACCAACTAGAAGGGAGACTAACTCGAGCCTAATAGTTATCATGTAAATTCACCATGGTCCTAGGTTAAGGTTTCTATCTAACTTGCACAGGGAGCAAGCTATCCTAAACAGCACAGGCAAATACATACAAGCACAAAAAGCAAGCACACACACTATATGCACACAATTGGGCTCATACAAGGTTAGGCTGTGAAACACAAGCCAACTGGAATCGGGTGATGTTAGCTCTTAACCCTAACATTGAGAGTTAGGGTGAAGCAGATGAAATGGGAAGTGAAGATAAGACTTCACAGCTCTTATCCCTGGCCTGGGAGAGCTTCAGACAAATGAAAGTGGGAGTTCAGAAAGTTGGAACTCTTCTCCACATATGACTGACTCAACAAAGATCTTGGGTTAATATCCACAATGCATCAACACAAGGTATGTGAGCAAGGTGGATGACACACTGAATAGCAGGAGATGGACTACACATCTCTTTTATCTTCCAATTGCCTTATCAAAGGACTTTTCCTGCTTGGCACAAAAAATAAACAAACACAAGCATTGCCTCTTAAGGAGGGCTTCAGACAGGTGCCTGCCCAAGTAACAGGACAGGTCTTCCAGACTACATGAAGTCAGTGAGTTATACCTTAAATGGTTAAGCAACCAAGCAAAGAAAAAGCAAGTTCACAGTGAACTTAAGCAACTAATGTACCTGAAAACAATCCAACTCAATTAGTACACAAGTCAAATGAACTAAACAAACAACCAATGGTCAACATCAACAGTCAAACAGACAAGCAATGCAACAAGGTGCAAGGCACAAGCTCAACTCAAATGAGCTAAAGTCAACCTACAAAACAAGTCAAGGTTAGTCAATATCAACCAAATAATCCAACTCAAACAATGTGAATCAATCCTCTCATGGCCACATGCTTCTTAACCTGAAAACAAAGCTCAAACATAAGCACAAACCACTAGGACAAGGCCTAGGGTCAAAGAGGGAGAAATAATTCAAAACAGAACATGAAATTTGACATGAATCAAATTAAACCAATTAAGAACACAATCCAAAAGGTCTCATGTCAATAGCATGCACCAAATTCATTTCACAAATCAATCATGGTAAGGCATGCAAGTTGGAAGCACATTGAGACAACAGAATGAACAAATGCACATTAATTCAAAAATGGCTCGATAAATCTCAAGAAAAATCATCGCTAAACAGCACACATAATATGATCAGCACACCAAAAATCAAGGCCTTTGGATAAGTGTAAGCATGGTAAAGAAATTCCATAAGGAAAGGTAGGCACAAACAAGCTCAAATGAGGCACCAAATGTTACATCAACTTAGCACAAGCCTAAAACAGAATTGGTACATGATAAAGACCTCAAACCAAAGCCACAACAAACTTCAATATGTCTAGAAACAATGTGCAAAATTTCACATTCATAAGATACATAACCAGCATTTCACAAACCATTGAAGTTCAAGACTATCCAAAAGCTCACAAATGACAATCCAGAAAGAAAAATCCCAAACAAATCAGAAATGAATCCCAGAATTCCAAGAAAATTCATGATCAATCCTAACATCCATGAGAAGCATCATGCAAAAAATCACATCATTTGGCATTTATTTGGCATGGCAAAGGAATTCATCAAATTGAGCAAGCAAAGGTGTGACACACATTGTCACACCTACATTCAAAGGATCATAACTCAGCAACCACAAATGAGAAAAATGCAAACTCAACACCAAAATGTCCAGCAAGATGTCTAGTTTAAGCATGCAAAATTTCAAAAGCATTGGATTAAAACTCATCATTTCACAAAGCATATGGCAAGCAAGGTACAAATACACATACATGTTCACAATCCCTAAGCAAAATTAATTTCCAACCGAGCACAATTTGTGGAAAAATAGTCAAAAAATACTAGACACAATGTGGAGAACAATGCAACAAACCACACATTATTTGGATCAATATTTATTGAGTTATGAATTTTAGAAGTGAATGAAAAATTAAAAAAAATGAATGAGCAAGCACATGAATGGATGAGGAGAAATGAAATAATATATGAAGCATATTTGGATTTGCCATAGGCCGGAATCGAACTGAGTAAAATTTTGAACTAGCGCGCGCTAGTTAAGTGAAACGCACCGTTTCACTTAACTGAGGTGGCACGCTCAAACGCTCATGGCCAATCATAACGCCACGCCCATGCCACGCTGGACCAATGCATGCACATAAACACGAAAACGCATGCACACAAGCGCTGGGAAGATCAAACAGATTCTGGAAAGAAAACCCTAGCGCATTCATCAATATTCATCATGTTCATACGCTCAAGAACACATGTGCACAGAAATTCAAAACCAGCATATCATTGGACTCGTCTTTCATCATACATCACAGATCAATGATTATTTTATTCTAATTCTACACATATTCAAAGATTCGAGCAAGAGAAGTTTCATCCATCAAACTTTAAATCACAATAACTATCTCATTTCTTCATGAAATTTAATGATACAAAGCTCAGTGTACTCAGTGATGAAGGATCTACAACATGCACACAACTATTTCATGAATTGATGGAATCGAGTTCTAACCTTCAAGAAGCTACAGAACTGGAATTGCTCGAATCAGGTCTTGTAATGCAGAAACAGATGCACCTCAATGCTTACGTGGATGAATGGATGAAGAATGATTGCTCAATCTTGTACGATTTGTCCAGAATTGCCAACTGCCATGGATGAGTTTGAACTTCAACAGCTTCGAATCTTGATGAAACTTGATGGATCCTGCTTCAATCTACCTCCACAATGCTTATGGATCATGAATCAATCGAGAACAAGGCAATGTATGTAGAGAAAATTGAAGAAAAAGTGAGAGAACAAAGTGAAGAAAATTTTCTGATCTGAGAATTATGATGTGTTAACCCAATTTTCTGTTATGCTTTAGCTTATATATGCTCTGCTAATGATGTTTGTTAATCATAATTAAGCAATGCAAGTGTTATTAGTGAGAAAGAGGTGTTTATGCAAATTTGAACAATGCACCTTATGCATGGCAAGGCAATGGAACAGTACACGTTTTTTGGCTCCAATTCACTTCAAACTCTGTTTTGAACCAAATGCAAGTGGTGGAAAGTGGAAACAATTGGAAACAATACATAATTTTTGAATTTGGAATTTCCCTCCAAAATTCAAATGGAAAACCAAATATTTTTGTGATCAAAATGCATGGCCTATGATGCATGAATTTGATAGTACATGTCAAGAGAGAAATGTTGCAAAAAGAGCCACTTGATTTGGACATTTCGTGTGAAAGTTATGCATTCTTGAAGTTCAAATTCACTTGGCCATGTTTGGTCCATATCTTTTCAACCATACATGAGAAATTCATGTTCTTGGACTTTTTGGAAAGGTGAGAGCAAGATCTTAAACTTTCATGTTGGACAAAATTTCATTTGAAGCATTCTTGATGATTTAATCTTGAGGAGAAGACCTTTCCATTTTTGGCAATTTCAAATTACAGGTCACCTGCTATTTTTGGAAACTTTTCATCTGACCTCAAATTCTTCAATGTTGATGTTTGAAATGTCAAATGAGACTTGTATGGACATGAATGAGGCCTCTCTAACCATCTCCCACCTTCAAATCCATGATTGAATTGACAGTTGACTTTGGTTGACTTTTTAGGGTTTCAGATGAATTGCATCTTGACTGATGAGCTTTGAACATCCAACCTTTGGCCAAACCCCTTCAAAATGATTCCTAGGTCACATGAACTTATTGAACCAACCCTAGGACTTTTCTTCCATAGGAAATGCACTTGCTTGCTTGCACAACTGGATATCCTGACCAGTCTTGACTTTCTTGCCTAATGACTGTTGACTATGCAAATGACAATGCAATGAGCTATGCAAATGTTAATGACCTAAAATGAAAATGAATGTACAAATGGGAGGTGCAAATTTGAGGTGCTACAGCTGCCCCTATTCAATCAACTGGGAACCCGAATGGATGAGAGCAACGGCTGTCAAACTTTCAGGGTAAACAGGGATTGAATACCAAAGAACCGTAGAAATTTGCACACTGCGGGGATCCAAGAAAAGAAAATTCACCAACGGAAGCTTCCACTGGGATCTGATATTTATTACTGGGGATTTTGATTTTCTTCAAAGGTACAGCCACATCTAGACATCGAAAGACGATGAATGGGAATAGAAATCACAACCAGACGTCAACGGACGACCAGGAAAAACTCAACGTTTACCGAAACCAACGGAGAGGTAACCAGACATTAATGAATGAATGGGAAAGGTAAGCAACTAAACGTCAACGGACGAATAGGAAAAACTCAACGTTTATCGAAACCAACGGAGAGGTAACCATACATCAACGGATGAATGGGAAAGGTAAGCCACTAAACGTCAACGGACGAATAGGAAAAAACTCGACGTTTATCGACACCAACGGAGAAGGAGAAGCTCGACGTTTATCGACACCAACGGAGAAGGAGAAGCTCGACGTTTATCGACACCAACGGAGAAGGAGACCAGACATCAACGGATGAATGGGAAGACTCGACCAGACGTCAACGGACGAAAGGGAGAAGCTCGACGTTTATCGAAACCAACGGAGAAGGAGAAGCTCGACGTTTATCGACACCAACGGAGAAGGAGACCAGACATCAACGGATGAATGGGGAGAAAGCAATACATCTAGATGTCAACGGACAACTAGGAAAAACTCGACGTTTATCGAAACCAACGGAGAGGTAGCCAGACATCAACAGATGAATGGGAAGAAAGCAATACATCTAGATGTCAACGGACAACTAGGAAAAACTCGACGTTTATCGAAACCAACGAAGAGGTAGCCAGACATCAACGGATGAATGGGAAGAAAGCAATACATCTAGATGTCAACGGACAACTAGGTAAAACTCGACGTTTATCGAAACCAACGGAGAGGTAAATCTGTGGGGAAATACAACTATACGTCAAAGGACGAATAGGAAAAACTCATCGTTTATCGACACCAACGGAGAGGTGAACTCACTGGGGATCAAAGTCACGACAAGGAGCAGACAGGAAGGAACACCAAGGATACCGGGTTGTAGGCATGAAACAGGTGACCGACCAAAGCGCGAATTGGTTTGTATTCCAAAACACTCATCATCCTGAAAGGGCTAGAAAAGCAATCTTGTTAAAGGATGGACATTCGATTCCACAAGGAACACGAATCTTACTCAGTTGGGGAACAAACAAAGGGTTCAGCCAAAGAGCGCATGAGATATATTATCTATAGCCATCAAAACATAGATAACATACTCGCATGGAAGATTATCCATAACCGGTTTGTAGGTTGTTAAATGAATAAATCGACCGACATCATCCTGAAGAGAGCGAAAGCAAACTTGTTAAAGGATGGACATTCGATTCCACAAGGAATACGAATCTTACTCGATTGGGAAGGACAAGACTTCGACCAAAGAGTGCGTGAGATATATTATTTATGGCCGTCATAACGTAGATAATACACTCGCCTGGAAGATATCCATAACCGGGTTGTAGGTTGTCAAAGGATAAATCGACCGAAGAAGAAAGGCATCGGGATACCAGGACCAGGTATGCAAAGATGACCAATCAAAAGGGAAACCACAAACATTACCAGCAAACGGTGAATGAAAGAGGACCCGTTGGGGATAAAGTTGCTTACTCGGAGCAAATACCCACAAGGAAGGGGAAGACCCACTAGGGATAAAGTTGCTTAATCAAAGCAAATATCCGAAAGGTGAAAGGAATACCAATACCAACTGGATAATGATAACCACAAAGAGGGGATTCCATCTACCGGTTCGTAGGTAGAAAACCACGGAAAAGTAACCATCATCACTAGGATGAGCACAAGGGGTTAACTCCACAAAGGGGAGGACAGAGGATTCACATCTACCGGTTAGTAGGTAGAAGACCACAAAGATAGGACTTACAACTACCGGGTAGTAGGTAGAAGACCAACAAATCCCGTTGAGGATAAGATGAATGAGTGCCGGTTAGTGAGCAACTATTCATTTATGCCACAGGGAAGCACAAGAGACAGCCAATAGGAAGCCAATTTAGGATCGATCCAAAAGGGCCGACTGAATCAAGACTCATCCTAATGCGGACAAAACTCAATAGGGAAAACCCATCCCATTATGTGTGGGGAGGGAACGGAAACAACCGTCATCCACGAGGATATAACTCAGTGGGGAATGCAGAAGGAAATGACAGACACTTTCTGCTTAAGGGGTCGACTCTATATGGAGAGATCAGACACACCCACATCTGCTAGGGGAATCAATCCAAGCTTGCAAGATGCTACCAATTATGGGGAGTAACACTGCTGGGGATACCCGCTCAACCAAGGAGTCACTTGTTGGGAAAACACCATCCTCTCAACCATGCTGGGGAACCCAATTCTGAAATCGATCCAATGGCGCGATGCTAAACTCTTTCCAACAACCCAATCTCGGATGGTTACCACGGCCTAGGGCTAATGGATATGTTTGCAATGCTGATGCATGAGTTTTTTTTTAGTGCAATGCCCCATGATCATGGAAATGCTACGCACTAATGATGCAATATGCTATGCTTATCTAAATGATGAATGCATAAAAACACTTCTCCCCCAGAGACAACACCGGGGAGCTTCCAGGAACTACGCCGAGGATTTCATTAACACGTCAATTTTCACCCTGCTGGGGAAAGACAAACCTTGCTGGGGATGACCTCCATTGAACCCGAACTGCTTGGGGGATTACCCTGCTAGGGGAGGCAACTAATGCTTACCTCTACTGGGGATAACTTTACCGAACCCGATCCGCTTGGGGACCTTGCTGGGGGAAAACCATCAACACAACCTCTGCTGGGAAGACAATAACCTTCAGACTTGCTGAGGAGACACTGATCTTAAATCTGCCAGGGAGATAACACTTTCAAACCCAATGGGGAGATATGGCCTATTGGACACGGACCGCCCTTCGACTCGTCGAACACTGGTGTTCACCATCCCACCACAGTGTTGACTTTCCACTTTTGAGAACTCCCAGACTCATCTGGACTCTTCTGATTCATCTTGTATTCTCGGCTTCATTCTGCCTCGAGACAAACGATCTCCTCAGATTCGGGCTACCTCTCTAGTCTGCAGACTTTGAAGAGTCTTCTTGATTACCCTCTAGGATCGTCGTCCTTCTTTCGCCGTCTTTTCACCGTTCCTCCATCCCTTGCCCCTGATTGGACTCTGCGGGGATCTCTTGTCAAAGTATTCCACATCACAACTTGCAAGTGAGTGAACGTAGCTAACAGCACCTGCAAAAGAGATTGTTAGATAAAAGCGTGCCCCAGGCGTGCCAAGATTTCAACACCTAGGTCACTCAAACTTCCGAATAAGATTTCACGCTTTCAATCTTATAAGCATGCATCGGAAGGGACCTCTATATTTCAAAATGCAAGTATTCTTATCAAAAATAACAGATGTTTTCGCAATCAAAGCGGTAATGAAAACAAAAACAAAATTATTCGACTGAACACGCATTTTATTGACTGAAGAGAAAAAAAAAGGTGACTCAGAACCGAGCAACACACAGGAAGCAATCCCTGGAAAGAGGTGATTGCGCACAAAAGGAAAAATCTATCCTAATGGTAATGTGAAACCACGATCTCCTCGAGTTCCAACTCGGTTACACCCCATATGTCCTACTCTCCGTGCTTTTTGCCTTCTGAACAAGACGTTTCCGACTGATCTCTGTTGGAGACTAGCCGAGTCATATCTCGATCACAAACGATCATGCTGGACGCAGTTGTTCGTTTCATTCCCTCTTTTTCCTGGACCGCCCTTTCGGGTTTTCAGTCCACCGGGATACCCTTTTTTGCCCAAGTCGCCCTTGTGGGGTTTTCGACTTGCCGGGTGTACAGTTTTCTTCTTTTTTTTTTATCCCTAACTTTTGCCCGAACCTTCTCTCTTTCTGTTTTTTGGTTCGCCGGGATGCCCTTTTTTGTCTGGACTCTTTTATTCTTTTCGTCCAGCGGGTCTCTTTTTACGAAGTATCTTCTAACTGCGTCCGCACTCACAGGGGATGGAAAATCCTCACCATCCATGGTCGTCAATAACAAGGCTCTACCAGAGAACGCCTTCTTGACCACGAATGGACATTCATAACTGTGTGTCCATTTTCCCCACGATCGTCTTGAGGAGGAAGGATCCTTTTCAATACCAACTCTTCCACGTGGTACGCACGAGGTCGCACTTTTCGGTCAACAACATGCTTCATTCACTAGGTACAAATGCCCCATGACAAATAACTGCCAGCCTCTTTTCCTCAGTTAGGCTCAACGTGTCATACCGAGTCCTTATCCACTCAGCCTTCTCTAATTTCTCATCCATCAGGACTCTCCACAACGGGATCTAGGCTTCAGTAGGTAGTACCACTTCTATCCCATACACGAGCGAGCGCGGCGTTGCCGCAGTAGATGCACGCACCGAGGTTCGATACCCAGGATACAAGCTTCGTACTCAGCCACCATTGTTGGTGCAATCAAATGCTAACCGGGCAACGAAGGGAACGCTGGATCCCTTTGGCGTAACCAAAGCAGCGCTAACTCATCCACATTAACCCCATCAGACATCAGAATCCGTTCGGATTCAGGGTCAGGCCCCTCTTCCAGGATCGGTTCCTCACAATCTTTGGATTTGAGCACCTCGAGATGTCCTCATCAGGGAACTCAAACTTCCTTGGTTGATAATCCTCAATGGGTTGCGGGGCGATGTAAATGGACAATACACTCCCCTCGATTGCTTTCTGAGAGGTGTACTGAATATTGTATTCAATCAACATCATTTGCCCTCTCGCAACCCGTCCGGTTAATGCTGACTTCTCAAACGCATACTTGATCGGATCCATCTTGGAAATCCACAAAATGGTATGAACCAGCATATACTGTCTCAGTCGGCGAGCAGCCTATGCCAAAGTACAACAAGTTTTCTCGAGCAGTGAATGTATTGTTTCACAGTCGATAAACTTTTTGCTAAGGTAAATTGCATGCTCTTTTCGACAAGACTCATCATGTTGACCCAATACACACCTCATAGACCCCTCGAGGGCTGTCAAGTACCAGATTAACAGTTGTTCCTTCCATGGGAGGCATCAGAATCAAAGGTTCCTGCAACTTATTCTTTTATCTTTCAATGCCCCTTGGCAATCATTATCCACCTGACCGTTTAATCTCTTTTTGTTTTCGGTTCAGGCATTTCTTGCATTGCTTTTTTTTTCTTTTCTTCCTTTCTTTCTTTCTTTTTTTTTTTTTTTTTTTTTTTTAGCAGGATCGACCTCGATTCCTCTTATCTGCTCACAATAAATCTCAGCAGTTTACCGGAGAGCACTCCACAAGTGCACTGATTCGGGCTCAACCTCAGTCTGAGTTGTCTCAACCTGGTCAACCAACTTGCCCCGGTCTACCAGATGTCCCTCTTCTGTTTGGGACTTTGCTATCATGTCATCAACATAGCATTTGATTTCATGATGAATCATATCATGAAACAAAGTCACTCTGATACATGGCACCGGCGCTCTACTTCTCTAGGGGACAGTCTTCTTTCCATGGTAACTTGTGCACAACGACATTGGTATCCGACCCTGGCATATCCTGACACGACCAGGTGAAGGTATCCACATGCTCTTTCAACAGGGCTACCATTCTGCCCTCGACTCGCCTTTGAAGCGGCCCCTATTTTCACTTCCTGACCTCGACGGTGCCTGGAATATCAATCTTGAATCGCTCCTCGTGCGGTTGAATCACCTTATCCTCTTATTTCAACAACCTAGCTAATTCCAGCAGATCACAATCTTCTTCTCCTTATTCTTCGGCATCATAGATCGGATTGTCGAAGTCATACAAAGGTGTAACCGAATCGTTATCAATGAGATCAGGAGGATAGTCACTTTTGAGGTCGGAACAAGACGAATCAAAAGGAAAGAAAAATGAAAATAAACATTGCCATTTTTATTTTTTAAACTGCAACAATAAATGAAAAACAGGGAACACCGCTTTTAATCACAAAAACATCCATTTATTACTGATGCAAACTGTTGCACAATGAAACACATGAGATGGCCCTTACAATGGACCATTACGTTTCGGGCAAAACGTATGGCTTTCATGCAAACAGAATTGAAAAACATAAATACTACTCTTCAGGATGAGTGACAATGGCGATCTTTGAGGCCTTCCAGTTCCCTGGTACGCACGATTTTATCCACAACTCAAGCTCGCGGTCACTGTCGATCTCTTCACCCACTGTACAGGCGTGACCTGGATCCAGCATTCCGGCACTAACGAATGTGAACGGTGGACGACGTCCTCCGCTTTGTCTAGACGAGTCTTGGTCTGGTTGATAGCCAACCCCAAACATATCCGCTTTCACCACAATGTCTATGATCTTCCCCCAGCCTAGGGCTTCTCCGTTCTTCACCACTTCCATGGCCTGTTTGTAAGAAGAAATGGACAGCTTCTTTTCTTTCTCACCAAGGATGGCGTTCTCTACCTTGATGGTTTCAACTGCCTGACCTAGTGTTTCACATTTTACACCGTCCATTTCTACTTCCGACATCTTCTGAGTCGTCTCCCTCATCATTGCACACCCATTTGTGGCGACATCCGTACAACAGTTATCAATACTAGGGAAAGCTCCACTCTTCATCAGCTGTTTCTGGACCGCAGTCATTGGTAACTGATCCCCCTCAGTCGCCCTTATTCCTCTCTTGTCCTTGGACATCACTTTCACTTTTACCGGACCATGCCTTGGTACGGGGTTAACATCCTCATTCATTATCTGTGCCAAGCTGATGGCCTTGGAGTCCACCATGTCCTGGATGACATGTTTAAAAGCCCTACAACCCTCAATGCTGTGTCCGGGTATCTCAGAATGGAACTCGCACTTGGCATTCTCATCGTAATGTACAGGCCTCCGATGTGGTTCTACAGGAATCAATATCCTTGGTCGAACCAACCCAAGATCCCTCAACCTCCTGAACAAAAGGGTATAAGTCACAGGTGGCTTATCAAACTGACGATCCGTCTTCCCCTTCTTCACTTGGCTCTTAACCTTCGGTGCTCTAGGTGGAGGTTGTCGCGGTTGTACAGGTGGATTACCGACAGGAGTAGTCACAGTGGCAGCATAAGGGTGATAACGATCCTGACCGCGTTCCTTTCTCGCCGGCACACCACTTGACTCAACCTCATTCTCGGGTTGACCATTGCCAGAGGGATTCTTTGCTACAGTGCCAAAGGGGTTTTTTATTTCGGATGACGGAGCCTTTCCCTGAACTTTCTCCTCTATCAGCCATTTCTCAATCTTTTCCAATCTCTCGGCCATTGCTTTCTGCCCCAAGGCAAGCCCTTGCACAACACTGAACAACTCCCTCATCATCTCTTTCAGTTCGAGAATGTCGGCGTTGAGTGGATCCATCAGTCTGGAGTTGTTGAATCTGGCTGGATGTCAGAATGGAAGAGCTATGCGCACCGGTTGAATACTGACACCTACAAAATAGAAAAAAAGTTAATATGACTCACACATGCAATGTCTATCCGTATGAAGCACTGTCCTTTGATTCTAGCTTCATTGAGACGGATAATATTTCATCGACAACATTCTGACATCCGGATGTCTCTCAACCAGAATCTCAATAAAAAATGGACCCTGAGTACGGATAGACATGAGTTGAATGCAGATGAATGCGAAATGGGAATGATGCAAATGCATGAATGCAGGTCACTGTGCCATCTTCCAAGTCATCTGAAGACCCATTAAATCTCTGAACCAGTCACAGTCATTTGAGGGACTAAGTCACCATAAATCCAACTTGGGAAGTTTCGAAGTAAACGGAACCAGAGATATCATCACATGAACATCCACTGAATGGACGACAACCAGATCCTCCGAACGAGTACTCTCAAATTCAACCCGGGGATCCGAAATAAACGGAACCCGCTGATAGATATCATGGACATAATTCCGGCGTGACAGAAGTAAGTACCCATAAGTTCATCTGAACCAAAGTCACCATCTGTACCTGCAAATGATTCATTCCCTCCCCACTCGCGGGTGTCATCTAGGCCAGGGTAAGGTCAAGAGAAACGCAGGATAAACAACCCTTTCAAGAATATCATCCTGTACACACCTGATGTATGTATCGATAATACCTCATCAGAGTCTGAACTGCTCGTGATATCATGTTCCGCTAAGTGGCGCAATACCACCCGCTTCCCATGAATCACTTTATTCCTAGGTGTCCTAGATTTCACTCTTAGCCTGGGTATTGGGCCTTTTACCTCATGTAACTCCCACCCCAACAGAGAGACAAACACAGCACAGCCAACACATATGAATATGAATGAATGCAAACATAAATGCAAACAATAAATGCAAACAATAAATAAATGAATGCAATAAATGAAACAGAAAAAGCAACCAAACCCTATCCTAGAGAGCGCTAGGAGAGACTCGCTTAGGGAAGATGGACTAGCAGGAGGTCAACTTCTCTTTGTCCCCAGCAGAGTCGCCAGCTATCGTATTACACGAAAAACCGGCGGGAAACGAAACAACAGAGCCACCACCGTGCGTTATTTATCCCAAAAGAGGGAAAGGAAACGCTCGAAGTAAACCTGGAAAAGACATGGTCTCGCGACCAGAGAGAGATGGGATCGGGAGTCGGTTATGCGAAGGGAAGGTATTAGCACCCCTACGCATCCGTCGTACTCGACGGGATCCACGCACAAAAGAAAGGATAAGGTTGCTAAACGCTGCTCAAACATCAAACACTGGCTGAAAAGAGACACAGAAAACAAGAGAAACAGGACTCGGCCGGATATCGCATCCTGGGCCTACGTAGTCTGTCAGGCACAGACATCAGAGTCGACGTAGTTCGGGACTAGGGGAAAACGTGCTCGCTAAGATGTCGCATCCTATGCATACGTATCTTCTCGGACTAAAGAAGAATCAGAGCACTCGTAGCTCGGCTAACGCACGCCAAACAAAACCACACAGGAAATCGACTGCCAATCGCTGGACTTACATCAAACTCCACACAAACAGGCAAACATGGAAACCGAATGCCAATCGCTGGACTTATATCAGACTCCGAACCAAACAAACACACACTGGAAACCAACTGCCAATCGCTGGACTTACGTCAGACTCCAACAAAGAAACTGGAAACCGAATGCCAATCGCTAGACTTACATCGGACTCCAACCAGAAAAGGAGAAACAACTCACACAAACAAAACAAAAGGGCGCCCGGAGAGATCAGCTCATCTCCTGCCTACGTACCTCATCTGGTATGAGGATCAGGGCGACATAGTTCCCCTATGCAGGGAAAGAACTTCTAACCTAACCAGAGACTGGGAAATGACCAACTAGAAGGGAGACTAACTCGAGCCTAATAGTTATCATGTAAATTCACCATGGTCCTAGGTTAAGGTTTCTATCTAACTTGCATAGGGAGCAAGCTATCCTAAACAGCACAGGAAAATACATACAAGCACAAAAAGCAAGCACACACACTATATGCACACAATTGGGCTCATACAAGGTTAGGCTGTGAAACACAAGCCAACTGGAATCGGGTGATGTTAACTCTTAACCCTAACATTGAGAGTTAGGGTGAAGCAGATGAAATGGGAAGTGAAGATAAGACTTCACAGCTCTTATCCCTGGCCTGGGAGAGCTTCAGACAAATGAAAGTGGGAGTTCAGAAAGTTGGAACTCTTCTCCACATATGACTGACTCAACAAAGATCTTTGGTTAATATCCACAATGCATCAACACAAGGTGTGTGAGCAAGGTGGATGACACACTGAATAGCAGGAGATGGACTACACATCTCTTTTATCTGCCAATTGCCTTATCAAAGGACTTTTCCTGCTTGGCACAAAAAATAAACAAACACAAGCATTGCCTCTTAAGGAGGGCTTCAGACAGGTGCCTGCCCAAGTAACAGGACAGGTCTTCCAGACTACATGAAGTCAGTGAGTTATACCTCAAATGTTTAAGCAACCAAGCAAAGCAAAACCAAGTTCACAATGAACTTAAGCAACTAATGTACCTGACAACAATCCAACTCAATTAGTACACAAGTCAAATGAACTAAACAAACAACCAATGGTCAACATCAACAGTCAAACAGACAAGCAATGCAACAAGGTGCAAGGCACAAGCTCAACTCAAATGAGCTAAAGTCAACCTACAAAACAAGTCAAGGTTAGTCAATATCAACCAAATAGTTCAACTCAAACAATGTGAATCAATCCTCTCATGGCCACATGCTTCTTAACCTGAAAACAAAGCTCAAACATAAGCACAAACCACTAGGACAAGGCCTAGGGTCAAAGAGGGAGAAATAATTGAAAACAGAACATGAAATTTGACATGAATCAAATTAAACCAATTAAGAACACAATCCAAAAGGTCTCATGTCAATAGCATGCACCAAATTCATTTCACAAATCAATCATGGTAAGGCATGCAAGTTGGAAGCACATTGAGACAACAGAATGAACAAATGCACATTAATTCAAAAATGGCTCAATAAATCCCAAGAAAAATCATGGCTAAACAGCGCACATAATATGATCAGCACACCAAAAATCAAGGCCTTTGGATAAGTGTAAGCATGGTAAAGAAATTCCATAAGGAAAGGTATGCACAAACAAGCTCAAATGAGGCACCAAATGTTACATCAACTTAGCACAAGCCTAAAACAGAATTGGTACATGATAAAGACCTCAAACCAAAGCCACAATAAACTTCAATATGTCTAGAAACAATGTGCAAAAGTTCACATTCATAAGATACATAACCAGCATTTCACAAACCATTGAAGTTCAAGACTATCCAAAAGCTCACAAATGACAATCCAGAAAGAAAAATCCCAAACAAATCAGAAATGAATCCCAGAATTCCAAGAAAATTCATGATCAATCCTAACATCCGTAAGAAGCATCATGCAAAAAATCACATCATTTGGCATTTATTTGGCATGGCAAAGAAATTCATCAAATTGAGCAAGAAAAGGTGTGAAACACATTGTCACACCTACATTCAAAGGATCATAACTCAGCAACCACAAATGAGAAAAATGCAAACTCAACACCAAAATGTCCAGAAAGATGTCTAGTTTAAGCATGCAAAATTTCAAAAGCATTGGATTAAAACTCATCATTTCACAAAGCATATGGCAAGCAAGGTACAAATACACATACATGTTCACAATCCCTAAGCAAAATTAATTTCCAACCGAGCACAATTTGTGGAAAAATAGTCAAAAAATACTAGACACAATGTGGAGAACAATGCAACAAACCACACATTATTTGGATCAATATTTATTGAGTTATGAATTTTAGAAGTGAATGAAAAATTAAAAAAAATGAATGAGCAAGCACATGAATGGATGAGGAGAAATGAAATAATATGTGAAGCATATTTGGATTTGCCATAGGCCGGAATCGAACTGAGTAAAATTTTGAACTAGCGCGCGCTAGTTAAGTGAAACGCACCGTTTCACTTAACTGAGGTGGCACGCTCAAACGCTCCTGGCCAATCATAACGCCACGCCCATGCCACGCTGGACCAATGCATGCACATAAACCCGAAAACGCATGCACACAAGCGCTGGGAAGATCAAATAGATTCTGGAAAGAAAACCCTAGCGCATTCATCAATATTCATCATGTTCATACGCTCAAGAACACATATGCACAGAAATTCAAAACCAGCATATCATTGGACTCGTTTTTCATCATACATCACAGATCAATGATTATTTTATTCTAATTCTACACATATTCAAAGATTCGAGCAAGAGAAGTTTCATCCATCAAACTTTAAATCACAATAACTATCTCATTTCTTCATGAAATTTAATGATACAAAGCTCAGTGTACTCAGTGATGAAGGATCTACAACATGCACACAACTATTTCATGAATTGATGGAATCGAGTTCTAACCTTCAAGAAGCTACAGAACTGGAATTGCTCGAATCAGGTCTTGTAATGCAGAAACAGATGAACCTCAAAGCTTACGTGGATGAATGGATGAAGAATGATAGCTCAATCTTGCACGATTTGTCCAGAATTGCCAACTGCCATGGATGAGTTTGAACTTCAACAGCTTCGAATCTTGATGAAACTTGATGGATCTTGCTTCAATCTACCTCCACAATGCTTATGGATCATGAATCAATCGAGAACAAGGCAATGTATGTAGAGAAAATTGAAGAAAAAGTGAGAGAACAAAGTGAAGAAAATTTTCAGATCTGAGAATTATGATGTGTTAACCCAACTTTCTGTTATGCTTTAGCTTATATATGCTCTGCTAATGATGTTTGTTAATCACAATTAAGCAATGCAAGTGTTATTAGTGAGAAAGAGGTGTTTATGCAAATTTGAACAATGCACCTTATGCATGGCAAGGCAATGGAACAGTACACGTTTTTTGGCTCCAATTCACTTCAAACTCTGTTTTGAACCAAATGCAAGTGGTGGAAAGTGGAAACAATGCATGATTTTTGAATTTGGAATTTCCCTCCAAAATTCCAATGGAAAACCAAATATTTTTGTGATCAAAATGCATGGCCTATGATGCATGAATTGGATAGTGCATGTCAAGAGAGAAATGTTGCAAAAAGAGCCACTTCATTTGGACATTTGGTGTGAAAGTTATGCATTCTTGAAGTTCAAATTCACTTGGCCATGTTTGGTCCATATCTTTTGAACCATACATGAGAAATTCGTGTTCTTGGACTTTTTGGAAAGTTGAGAGCAAGATCTTCAACTTTCATGTTGGACAAAATTTCATTTGAAGCTTTCTTGATGATGTAATCTTGAGGAGAAAACCTTTCCATTTTTGGCAATTTCAAATTACAGGTCACCTGCTATTTTTGGAAACTTTTCATCTGAACTCAAATTCTTCAATGTTGATGTTTGAAATGTAAAATGAGACTTGTATGGACATGAATGAGGCCTCTCTAACCATCTCCCACCTTCAAATCCATGATTGAATTGACAGTTGACTTTGGTTGACTTTTTAGGGTTTCAGATGAATTGCATCTTGACTGATGAGCTTTGAACATCCAACCTTTGGCCAAACCACTTCAAAATGATCCCTAGGTCATATGAACTTATTGAACCAACCCTAGGGCTTTGCTTCCATAGGAAATGCACTTGCTTGCTTGCACAACTGGATCTCCTGACCAGTCTTGACTTTCTTGCCTGATGACTGTTGATTATGCAAATGACAATGCAATGAGCTATGCAAATGTTAATGACCTAAAATGAAAATGAATGTACAAATGGGAGGTGCAAATTTGAGGTGCTACACCTGCTTATGCATATGATGCATGCAATGTTTGTACATATGATTTGTTTTTATTAGAGGAACTTTATAGAGATCTATTTGCAAATATTTGAAAATACTTTAATTTTTAAGACATATATGGAATACTCATAACAGTAATATTTGGAAACTTTTTACACCAAAGAAGTAATACAATTTTGGTAACCAAGTACAATGCAAGAGAAAAGGAGGATGAACATCATATGGATCCCTAGAAACAATCGTCCAAAGCCTTCGAGATCGGAAGATAGGTTGCACGAAGCCTCTTCACCTCTCTCTCATAAGCTGCTTCCATATCAACCTTATCTTTGGCAAGCTGATCATACTTCCTCTTCCAGAACCTGATGAATGAGGAAGAAGAGAAGTAACCATATCATCAGGCTCATCAATAACCTGATGCTCTAGAAATTCTATCACTGCATCCTTATCTTTGAGCTGCTGAAGAAGTTCCTCACGCTCACGAACCCATGCATGCAACCGGTATTTATCTCTCAACTCCTCTACTCCTTGGTTAGGGAGGGTTAAAGGCCCAACCATAACCACAGGGGTAGGTCTCAGATATTCGTATGGCATGCGGTACTCAAGAGCTCTCTTCCTTACCTAAGTGGTGTAAGGTTCCAAAGCAATACAATTCTTTGGACCCAGCTCATTCCTCCCTTTCCTATGAACTTTGCGCCAGGCGCGGACCATCATATCCTTCAGGTTCTGGGGATCTTTACCCTCTTGAAAGAACAAGTCTTCCAACAAAATGTTGTTAGGTTTATGCTTTAAGGGGAACCCAAGCTGACGGTGAGCCAAAACAGGGTTGTAGTTAATTCCACCACACGTACCAAGAAGAGGTACATTGGAGAACTCACCACAAGAATCAATAATCTGAACGCCATCATAAACACGGTTATACCAAAATATATCATCATTAGTGAGAGACATGAGTCTCGTAGACCACCGTAGACATCCCTTGTTCTCCTTGAAGGAAAGCGTCTTAGGCAAGTGCGAAATAAACCACTTGTACAACAGAGGCAGACAACACACAATGGAACCACCACCCTTTGCATTCCTCATATGCAAAGAGAAATAAGTGTCACCCAACAGAGTCGGAACGGGATTAAGAGAAGATAAAATCCTAATAGCGTTCACATCCACAAAATTGTCGATGTTGGGAAATAACACTAGCCCATAGATGAGGAGCACACATATGTCTTCAAAAGCTTCCTTACTCACGGCCTTCCCAAACAAAGTGGCTTTGGCAATGAGAAAATCATATGGGAGACCTTGAATTCCACCTTTGGTAGTCATATTGGCAACAATGTCAGATACATCCATATGAAGCATATCAGCAATCTCTTGAGAAGATGGAATCTTCTCCAAGCCACTGAATGACAATTGGTCAAGAATAGGTATACCCACATGATAGGCATATTCCTCAAGTGTAGGCAAAAGCTGGAAATTCAGAAAAGTGAAGCACCGATACAGAGGATTATAGAACTACACCAACACACTCATCAGACCTTCATCCACCTTAGTAGAAAGAATAGACAGAAGCTTCCCATGGCGAGCTTTGAACTCCAAGGGCTCTAGTACATAAGATGTCAAACTCCTTAACTCTTTCAAGTCGGGTTGTCTGGAACTGTACTTCTTCGTATTCCTTCTTTGCTTATCCATGTCTGAAAATTTTCAAATAGACCTCTTAGGTTCCGTGAAAATTTTATTGTTGATGATATGGATGCATATGAATGCATGAATGCATGGATGCAACAATCACACTCAAGGATCAAGCAAGTCACACCATACAAAGGACACGGGATGGCTCACGTCATCATCAATATAAATCATCCATTTTGGTGGATTATGGTTTACACCTTATCAACACCCAAGTTCCATTGATATTGAGAATGTACGAGAACGGATCAACCGTGAATCAAGGGTTTGTTGTAAGTCACGAACATGAAGTCTCGGTTAAGAACCACCCAATGGGAGTGTACTATGGTTAAACTTGATAATCATGTTCTAAAAGGTCCCCTTAGTCATCATCTCATCTTTCGGATATTATCGGATAAAATGACTACTCGTCTTCCAACAATATTCTTAAGAGGGACTCTTATGAGTGTAGTATCACGTAACAATCGTATCAAATCTTACACTTGAACGACCTTCGCATTACGTCCTAAAATAGGCCAAGATGGGCTAGGTATCTAAGGTCCTTGGCTTCTAAGGTTTATATTGGAAAGAGTAATGCCTAACCATGACTACTCGTGTGACATTATTGATCCCAACAAGACCTCCACCAAGTGAATGGGCTTGCAAGTCAACTTGTTAAGGAATAACTCCACACAAGTCAACAAGCCTATACCATTCTCCTATCATAAGTGCACTCGAGTTCGGGTATAGAACTCATCTCACATGAAACCACCAAGCATACAAGCAATTAATATCAAGAAATTCATACATAACAAACAATACAGTCATCCCAAATTTGCACAAAAATATGTCACCAATAAATAAACAACACATACAAGCAAAAAGTAGGCTAAACCCACTAGGGAGGCTACTCCCCAGCAGACTCGCCAATTTTCTATAGCGGGGTTTTCGTTACCTTTAGGTTTATTGACTAAACCAAAAGTAAACATACAATTCGAGTTTCCACCACACTTTTATTTGTCCAAAAGAAAGGCTAAAAAGCGAACAAAATCCAAAGTAAGAAGTTTTTCAAATCAAAAACTGATAAAAATGTCAGAGATCTAGGTAAGGGGATTGGTTATGAAATGGGAAGGTTTTACGCACCCAAAACATCCTTAGTACTCTAAGGGAACCTCTTTTTGAAAACATGTGTTGTAGGTTGGTATTTGTGAAAATATGTGCAAAAGATTGGGGGGATGAGAAGAGAATAAATTATATTTACAAATTTTGTTGTTTGAATGGATGAACCCATTGCCTACGTACCATCACAAAGGAGGATCAAAACCTCGTAGTTCGGGGTAAAAATCACAAAGATTGGTGAATTGCTTTGATCAAAAGCCTTAAGGTCTTTTGTTATCAAAGGGAGAAAACTCAACCTAAATTAATAATCCACCATGTGAGGAGGGCTTCAACATGCTAGTGAGGGGTTAACCCTATAATAAGCATGGAAGACTTATAATCCAGCCACTAAAGATGAGGTGATATTTACATCAACCACTATGATAACTCAAACCTATGACTAATGTTTTTGAAAAGGTTTTAATAAGGTGGCCATTGGAACCACAAAAGCACTTGAAGTGAGTTATATTTACAAGTTGAATTTATTTACAGAAATGAAGTCAAAGTTGGATTAAGGTTTATTCACAATGAGTGTTTATGAAAAGAGCTTGCAAAGTCAAAGACATAAGGCCTAGGTTTCTAGTTTGAAACAAAGTCAAAGTTTGCAAGAAAAGATTTTGGCTTGGGTTAGAGGTAGGAGAAGAAGATAAGGGCTAGTCCTAAAGCATACAAGGATAAGAGGGAAAAGATAAACCCTTGGAGTTCCTTTTTCTTGAAGTCATAGAGATGACTCAAGATGCTCCTTTCCTTTGGACTTAGCAAACACTCAAGCAAGCAATCACACAATTGTGTTCAAGCTCCTAGGATCTCCATTTGGCTTATCTCTCTTAACTTGGCTATTCATGACAATGGTCCTCTTTACTATCTCAAGATGGAATCCCTATCATACAAGAGCAAACATCAAAAAGTTCTCAACACAATAAGAGGAATGGACAAAGAATAAGTTTTGGAAAGGAAGTCCTTTAAAGTTAACTTTGAGATTTAGCATTCTAAAGGCATGATGCCTAGTTGCTCTTCAACAAGTTTAGCATTCTAAAGGCATGAGGCCTAGTTGCTCTTGAACTCCTTTAAGCATAGGTATGTCCTAACTCTAAGTCCTTTCTCCTTTTTGCATTAGGTTCACACAAAACAAAGACAAAATAACCACAAGACAACAATATATTTATATACAATAATGAGCTCAAATGAGCAAAAGGTAAATGACATAAATATAAAATATGTGCTCAAGTGAGCAAAATGAAAAGCAATATGAATAAATGAGCAAGAAATAAATTGCATTAAAAGTAAAGGGCAAGAAATTAAATTCTCAAATTAAAGTTAGTAATTAGTGAAGTTATGTTAGTTTGTCATAAGACAATGTAGCGTTATGTTAATCAATCGTAAGTGGACTAATGTAGTAGTCACACCCATCTGAGGTCGGTCAATAAAACTATAGGCATATAAACACAAGTTAGAGATCATGACTAGTAAGCCAAGCTCCACAAACTTGCCATGCCAAAATAAAAGGGGAAGAGCCTTGTATGGACTTTAGGTTTTTTGCTTGATCAAGAAGCAACCTATCTTGGACACAAAACAACTCACTTGATCTTGGATCAAGTTGAGTTTAGTTTGGATCAAAGAAGGTTAAACCTCTCATTTGTCAAGACCAACCATAAGACATTAACTCATTGACCAAATTATAAAAAGAATGGGATGAAGATGAAATGGATGGAAAGAGAATTCAAGTATCAAACTCAATTGATCAAATGTGAACCAAGTCATCATCAATCAATGCCAAACAGAATAGAAATGAAGATTACAAGTCAACAAGTCAAACATAATTTTTTGGTAATTTTTGAATTAAAAATAAATGCAAAATAAAATAAACAAAATATGGTCAAACCTCAAATTTAATTCAAATTAACTTCAACAAGTCCAACTAAATTCTCATAGGTCTAACATGGTCAAACAAAATTTGACAAATTTTCTCAATAATTTTTGAAATCAGAAACTATTTTAAAACAATTAAAAATAATGAAAAATAACACAATATGAATTAAAATCTCAAATAAATCTCAAATCAAATAAGAAAATGATGAGACTATTTTTCATTGACTTATCATGATCCATAGGTGTTAGGAAAATATTTTTGGATTTTTCAAATATCAGAAAGTAATTAAAAATGAATTAAAACTATTAAAAATCAAATAAGTCACAAAAAATATTAAATGAAGTTACAAAAATAATTAAAAATCAAAATATGAAACTAGATTTTTCAAGAATTTGTTTGGCATTGGTCTCATATTTTTGTGACTTCAAATAAAAGATTTATTAATTTTTGAAAATAAAAGGAAATAACTGAAATTAAAAGAAAATAAGAAAAATAGAAAAATGCGCAGCCATCAGATCATTTCATTAATTGACGTGGTAAGGGATCAGTAGCTCAGAGGCGCGGATGCAAGGTAGACCTAAGTCAAGCGCGCAACACATGGCATTAAAACAAGTAATCACAATGGATGACCACGATTATAACGTTTAGACACGACCCAAGGGCTGGGACTCAAACACGTGAGGATGGTGGTGGAAACCACCATCTTCTCTGGTGATCTAACCATTTCCAGCAACCACGCGCGGGAAAATAAATTATAATGAAAATGAAATGTAAGGACATCAAAATGAAGCTTAGGTGATGTACATCACCACTGTAACCATAGATCATCCTAACTCTTCCTATTTAGAGAGAAATGTGAGCTTGAAGATCATGGTGTGTCAATTGGAATGACACAATTTGAACAATTAAGACCACCACTGGCCTGCCTCAAGTGAGAGGACTTCAGAAAACCTCATAAACCAAAGAAAATCACATTGTATTGCAAGATCTAGATAAAAAAGTTTGAGGTTCTACCTCTGAAATGAAGCTTCAAATGCCACGAATCCTTCAAGATCTTGATATGCTTTTGCTCTGGAAGTGTGATGGAGATGATAGGTTAAGGAATTGAGCTTTGAAAATCAACTAATGATGTTGAATTTCAAGCTTGAAAAAGAGAAAGAAAGTTGAAAATTCCTTTAGTGAGGGTTGGGATTTCAATTCAGCAGCAATTCAGATCTCCACTTGGTTGCAAAATGAATGGAATTGAGCTCCTATTTATAGCTGAAAAGGGTTGCAAGGCATGGTTCCCTCGTGTGCATGGGATTTGAATTCTCCTTGAATGGGCCTGTACAGGCGCATGTAAGGCCCAATGATGGGTGATACACGAAGCTGAGGTCAACTATAAATGAATTGGACGTGCATAATGAACCACACAAGCTTGCACATCAAGTTATATCGTGAAATGCCAAAATGGACATAAAGAAACAACTCTTCGAAACTCAAACATGGAAATTCACAAAAGTAATGTGAGTAATGGTTGGAAAGCCCTTGAAATAAGGAACAAAAGTAAATGTTGGGAAAAAATTCATTTGGCATTTGGAAATTGGTGAAAACTGGCTGTGAAAGTTTGGGCACAAAACATGTCTAAGTCACCATTTGAAAATTTTCACCACAAGCAAGCATCTTCAAGCCCCTCTTTTTCCATGATGCAAGTTTCAAATGAAAAAACCTCCAACATAAAAGTTGTATACCTTTTCAAGATGATCAATTTAGACTTAAATTTTGCATCATTTGGAATTTTCATGAAAAAGTTATAGGCATTGAAGTTGGGCATTTTTCAAATTCAATGACTTAGGTCCAAAGTGACCTATAATGTTTTGTATTATCACATGTGTTTCTTTTATGATTATGAAACTTTGTCCAACATAACATTTTAATTAGACATATTAATCTTTCCAATTCATTTTGTCTCACCTTAAAATCATAAAAATTAGGGAAGTTAGGTCCTTGGGAAGTTGACCCAAAATTAGGGTTTCAATTAAAATGACCTATAATGTTTTGAAATGAATGAGGACCTTCAAAGTTTCAAATTGATTTTTGATGAACATGAAAGTTGTTCATATGGTTCTTAAGAACATATTTTCTCTTGGGGTCATCTTCATTTGACAAAAACATCACAAGTTGTATCTCAGTGGACCTCAGTTTAGTCAGATGACTTGACTGGTCAGCTTTTCAAGTCCAAACATCCAATCTTGATGAATAAATGATTGAGGACTCTCAAATAGGCTCATATATGCATAAAATAATGAATGAAAGAACTTCCCTTGATTAAATTTGATCATGGGTTGAGGTTGCTTCATGAGCAAGGCACAGTTGAAGCATAGTTGAATTAGGGTTTCCTTGGGAAACAATCCTCAAGCCCTTTGGGTTATCTTGATCAAATTGGAAAATTGAGATATTTGGGAGATATATATGATGGTTAAGAGCTTTGTGGACCATGTTCATGCTTTTTCTCTTCTTCATCTAGCCATTACATTGAGTTTAGGAGCCTCCTAGGAGCATTGGAACACATGATCACTTGAGCTTCAAAAGAAAAAGAGTTAGTGACATATTTTTGTGCTTTTGGTTAGTAATAAAAATAAGAAAAGAAATAATATAAAATACAAGTATGCTTGGTGGTCTCAAACCACTCAACCAAGTCCCAACCCTAAGGTTAAGGAGCCAAACATGCTATGATCCTTGAGGAAATGCACTGAGCAATGATATGATGCCATGAGGGATAGGGTCAAAATTAGGGTCTTACAGGTCACTTGAAACTGCTATCGTCTTTAGCTTCAGGAGTCGGAGGTTTATTTTGTACCAGAATCGAAGCCTCCATTTGGAGCAGGTTCTTATTTATCGCTTTATTTATTTATTTCCCGCATCGCTCTTATTTTATTTATTTCACGCATCATTTTTATTTTATTTATTTCCCGCATCGCTTTTATTTTATTTATTTCCCGCATCGCTTTTATTTTATTTATTTTTCCTATTCGCTTTTATTTTATTTATTTTCCGCACTCGCTTTACTTTATTTATTTTCCGCACTCGCTTTACTTTATTTATTTTTCGCACTTTACTCGCTCCATACGCTTCACATTCTAAAATAAAATTTTCATCATGATTAACACGGTTGTGTTCGTTTGTGTTACTATGTCTGGCTAAATCTTTTAAAGGTTAGAATGTAAGGATCGCGGTTAAAGTAATATTTCACATATTGAAATCTATAGAAATGCTTAAAAGGCTGTTTTGATTTTTAACTTGAGTTTTCTAAAACAGACTTGGTTAGTTTTAACGATTCGAGGAGTGCGAAAGCACCCTGACTTAGTAACTTGGAATTTTTATCACTTTAAGGAAAAACTATTTTTGAAACTGTTTTCGGACGTGTTGATAGATTTAAAATCAAGAAACTCCTTGGGTAAACTTTCCAAATCAAAATCACTTTTCAACTAAGTCTACGAGTCTCATTTCTTAAAAATAGGTTTACTACTTTAACATTCTGCGCACCTTTTATAAGTGACAATAAAAGGCCTTAATTTAAGGGTAAACTCGGTTCTGAATACGCGAAAGCGACAATTCCCGTTAAATGGATTCTTTTCAAGAGTAGAAAATATTGCCTCATAAGTAGTTCTATTTAGACAATCGAAACATCACTTAACTGACGTGAATTACATTCAACCTGTCTTTACCTGCATTTATTATTTACCGTTGTTTTGCAAACCCAATATCTCTTTTATACCGCCTTAGATAAACACCGTAACAATAGTAATCGTTAGATTGACGATTTGGTCTCTGTGGGATCGATATTCTTTTATATTACTTTGACGTAATTTGTGCACTTGCGAATACACACGATCACTCACTCTGACCTTGAATCATGCCTTTCTGAATCTCTAAACTCATATCAGAAACTAAAACAAAAATTTAAAGCACTAAAAAGGATTCTTAAAGAAACAATTGAAGAATGTGATAAACTTGAGATAACAATTTCTGAATTAAAGGATGAAATTTTGACTTTGACAAAAGAAAAAGATTCCACAAATAATCAATGTCTAAAACTTGAAGAAGCTTTATCTTAAGCCCCACAATCTTCCAACACAATGATATATAAATATGAAAAAGCTTTTCAAAAGTTTTTGAAAAATGGGATAGAAAGAAGTAGAATGGCTTCTATGATTTATGGAGTCAATCAGAATAAGAAAAGAGGAATAAGATATGATTCTAGTGAAGACAAATCTTCTATAGGTGACAAACCTAAATCCCCATTTTCTTATCACTACACACATGCACAAGCACAATGTTTTACTAATGCTAGAAACCCAAAGTATTAAGAAACTCTGGGAAAACTAATCACAAAGGACCCAAAAGATTTTGGGGAACCAAAGGATAAGATTATTTATGTTACATATATCCTATGCAGCAGAGTTAAGACACCAATCATGGTACTTGGACTCTGGATGCTCGTGACACATATGGAACTTAAATATGTTGGCTTCGTAGGTTTCGGAGGAAATCAGAAAGGAAGAATCAGAGGCTCCGGAACTCTTGGTAATGAATCTCTTCCCTCTATATCTGATGTTCTCTATGTAGAAGGATTAATGCATAACTTATTATCAATAATCCAATTAAGTGATAACGGTTATGATATAATCTTCAATAAAAAAATATATAAAGTAATTAATCAGAACAATGGAACAATTCTATTCACTAGAAAGAGAAAAAACAACATTTACAAAATAAATCTTTCAGATCTAAAGGATTAAAATGTAAAATATTTAATGTCTGTACATGAAGAGCAATGGGTATGGCATAGACACTTGGGCCACATTAGCATGAGAAAACTCTCTCAGCTAAATAAACTCGAGTTAGTCATATGTCTACCTAAGCTGAAGTTTTCTTCAGATGCTCTGTGCGAGGCATGCCAGAAAGGAAATTTTTCAAAAACATATTTTAAAAATAAAAATGTTGTGTTCCACCTCTAAGCCTCTGGAAATTCTTTACTTTGACCTTTTTGGACCTGTTAAGACAGCGCCAGTCAATGGAAAGAAGTATGGACTGGTCATTGTTAATGATTTTTGTCGCTGGACATGGGTAAAATTTCTAAAGCACAAGAGTGAGTCTCACTCTTTATTCACTAGCTTGTGTTCTAAAGTGCAAAACGAATTTGACTCTAAAATCATCAGAGTCAGAAGTGATCATGGTGGAGAATTTGAAAATAAGTTCTTTGAAGAACTGTTTGACTCAAATGGAATATCCCATGATTTTTCCTGCCCTAGAACTCCACAACAAAATGGAGTTGTAGAGAGGAAGAATAGGACACTCCAACATTTCTTACTTCCATCCTTTTGGATGCTCATGTTTTATTCTTAATACTAAAGAACATCTGAACAAGTTTGATTCAAAAGCACAAAAAGGTATTATGTTAGGATACTCAGAACGCCCTAAAGGCTACAGAGTATACAACACAAAAACCAAAGTTGTGGAAGAATCAATACATGTTAGATTTGATGATAAGCTTGACCCTGAAAAGTTAAAGCTAGTTGAGAAACTTGCAGATTTGGAGATAACTCTTGCAGGTTCTGACGAAAAGACTAAAGCATTAGAAGAAGCTGAGAAACAAAGTCCAGAAGCAACTGAAAACTCAACTATCCAGAAAAGATCAAAAATTGCCCAAACATCTATGAAGAATTGATTCTAGGAAACAAGGATGAACTTGTCAGAAAAAGGTCAACATTCAAAGTATCTGAAGAAACTCCTCTAGGATTAGTATCTCTGATTGAGCCTACTTCCTGTGATGAGGCACTTCAAGACAATGACTGGGTTCTGGCAATCAAAGACGAACTGGATCAATTCTCAAACAATGACGTCTGGGATCTTGTCCCAAAGCCTAAAGGAGCTCATATTATTGGAACAAGATGGATATTCAGAAACAAATTTAACGAAAAGGGAGAAGTAGTCAGAAATAAAGCACGACTGGTGGCACAAGGTTACAATCAATAAGAAGGCACTAACTACAATGAAACCTTTGCTCTAGTCGCTAGGTTAGAATCCATTCATTTACTTGTTTCATTCGCTGTAAATCACTCCATTAAACTTTATTAGATGGATGTCAAGAGCGCATTTCTAAATGGTTATATATCAGAAGAAGTGTATGTTCATCAACCCCCATGTTTTGAAAACTCTAAATGTCCAGAACATGTTTTTAAACTGAAAAAGTCATTGTATGGTTTAAAGCAAGCTCCTAGAGCTTGGTATGAAAGACTAAGCAACTTTCTTCTAGAACATGACTTTATTAGAGGAAAGGTTGACTCTACACTCTTCTGTAAAAACATTAGAAATGACCTCATGATATGTCAGATATACGTTGATGATATTATTTTTGGTTCAGCTAATCCCCTCTAGTTGTCAAGAATTTTTTGAGCTAATGCAGGCAGAATTTGAAATGAGTTTGATGTAAGAACTGAAGTTCTTTCTGGGAATTCAAATCAATCAAGCTTCAGAAGCTACATATGTATACCAAAGTAAATACATAAAATACATTCTGAAGAAATTTGAAATGTTAGAATGCAAACCAGCAAAGACACCCATGCATCCAACCTGTATTCTGGAGAAAGAAGAACTTAGTCAAAAGGTTTGTTATAAGCTCTATCGTTGTATGATAGGCTCTCTCCTCTATCTGATGGCTACCCATCCTAACATTCTTTTTAGTGTATGTCTTTGTGTCAGATTCCAATCAGATCCAAGGGAATCCCATTTAACAGGAGTTAAAAGAATCCTAAGGTATCTGAAAGGAACTCATAACCTTGGCTTGATGTATGAGAAAACATCAGAGTATAGGCTCTCTGGATATTGTGATGCAGATTATGCAGGGGACATAATGGAATGCAAAAGCACATCTAGGAACGGTTAGTTCTTGGAAAACAATCTCATATCTTGGGCCAGGAAAAGACAGCCAACAATCGCTCTGTCTACTGGAGAAGCAAAATATATATCAACTTCACTATGCACTACTCAGATGCTCTAGATGAAAAATCAACTAGAAGACCTTCAGATTTTTGTGAGTAACGTTCCTATCTTCTGTGATAATACTGTTGCCATATGTTTAAGTAAGAACCATATCTTGCATTCCATAGCTAAGCACATAGAAATAAAACATCATTTTATCAGACACTATGTTCAGAAAGGGGTAATATCTTTAAAATTTATAGATACAGACCATCAATGGGCTGATATCTTCACAAAACCCCTGGCTGAAGATATATTCTCATTTATTCTGAAACACCTGAAAATTGAAAATTGCCCAGAATAAATCTAATGTGCTTATCTGAAATAACAAAATAAGGCTCTGAAATAACATATGGTATCTGGATCTGACTATGATACTTCTACAAGTTAGGAGTCATCTGAATCAGAAATCCTCAGGATCCATCCCTTGGTATTCCTGAAGGTCAGATAGATCAACACGTGGGGTATCTTGCGTCTGACCTTGGATATTCTAGACAGTTGTCTAGTAGAAATCAAGAAACAGACCCTTGAGATCTCCTTGAGCAGTGTGCTAATTTGGGGATTAGACTTCTATCATGGAATGTAATCATGTCTCCCCTAAGCGTGTCAACTCGTTTTATGTGCCATCATTAATTTTTATAACTTCTCAACTGCTCCTAACGCTGTCGTTTTGCATGCTTTCCATTTTGTATTTATATGTTTCATAATTCACAATTTCACACTTTACACTCACAGCCTACACAAACCTCCTTCCTTCTCAGTTCATCAAGTTCATCATCTACATCAAGTTCGTCAATCTTCATCTACTTCATCAACTCTCTCATGGATTTCCAACAACAATCTGTCTACAACTACTCTCAGCAAATGGAATCAACAGAACAAACTCCCATTTCTACTTAGCAAACAACTGCTACAACCGGTGTTGTCTCTACCCCCATTTACAGATAACCACACATTTTGGATCGTGAACGACATATCCATCTAGCCACTCCATTTGAGAAACTTTAAGTCTTGTGTGAATTGTTGGTAGATTTTGACAACATGAAGCGCAATGGAATAGACCTTACTGAGGACCTCCGAATGCAAGGGTGGGAAACCTATTTCCAAAGGCTCTATGGCCCTGTCTATACCTATTTGGTAAAAGAGTTTTGGCGCTTTGCAGACTCAGATGACCATTACATTATATCACATGTTCTGAGGGTAAAGATTGTCATCACTGAGAAGTCATTCGCTCCCCTTCTAAACATGGAGAAGACACGGGGAAGAAGGATCTATAATATCAACCCTAGGGCAAAGTACATGTCCCAGGAAATTTCCCTAACCATTTTCCAACAGAACGCTGAAGGGAACTCCTCCAAAAATAAGGAACTTCACCAGAACCTCTGAGTCTGGCTGAAGATAATTCTTGGAACCATTCATCACCGCCCAACCTCCAACTCCTCTAACTATATCAACACGGATCAGAAGTGCATAATTTATTTCCTTCACAAGGGGCTCAAGCTGAATCTGCCAGCACTACTCTTCAAATACCTCAGAGATTCTGTCAAAGACACAAGAAATAACATGAAGCCCATAACCTACGTCCCTCTGGGAAGGCTTATCTTCGACGTTCTGATCAAGAGTGGGCTGGTGGATCACCTGATCCATCAGAATTTGATGGAGGATGTCACAGTTGACATTGGAAGGCCTCTGAACACTCGCAATCTGAAGAGCATGGGGGTGATTGAGCAAGTCAGGGTGAAACCCTCTTTAGATACCTCCTGGGAAGCACTCAATGATCAGAGGAAGATTCCAAATGGAATCTACTCTTCCCCAAGATCGACCCTCCAGAGGTTGTGGCACATTATCTAAAGGATCTCGTAAGCCAAGAAGTTGACATCTCGAAGTTCTCTGTGGATTGGCTGCCGGAGCATCCACCAAAGTTCATGAAGAGAATGCGAGAGCCTTCTGAGAAGTCAAAGAAGGCCAAGAAAGCAAAGTTGGGGGAAACTTTTGTGTCAAGACCTCCGGTCCCTCTGATCGAATCACCAAATAAGTCATTGCCTCCTCACTCTCGCTCTGCCAATTTAAAGAAAATTGCTTCTTCTCTTCCCCAAACCACCCCTATCTACACTCAACCTGAACCCCAACCCTCTTCCATTAAACCCTCTGATACTCCAACCTCTAATCCACCATCTCCCCCACTTCAAAAATTCAACCTCTCCACCACAACCTTACAAGTATCTGAAGCAGAAATGCTTAACGAATCTATCTCACCAACATCTTCTACACCTTCATCTCCCCCTACTATATTATATTATTTCACTCAGAACCCTCTGACCCTCAATCTCCCATACTAGCACAGCTTCAGGCACGTGCTCTTGCCCCACAATAATAACCGGAAGCTAACACTCCACCACTTGAACGACAAATTCCACCACCATCTAAACAACCCCAAACACCACCATCTGAACAACCACCAAATCCACCACCAGAAAAACCCACAACACCACCCTCTGATACTCCCATCATACCACCCTCTGAAAACATCATCCTCCCTACCTCTCAGACTCCCGCTGACACCAACCAAACACCACCAATATCCCCATCCCCTGACACTGAACCACAAACGACCTTCCCCACTCTAGAAGAAGCAATCTATTTATTTGCTTAGTCTTTAGTGGAGAAGATCAAGCCTTTATCTGTAAACTCCAATATCAATGATGATCCCTCTGCAGTGAGGATTCATTGGAACAGAGTGATCGGATGGATGACCTCTGAAGCCTTCAAACTTAAAGGCCTCTATGAACAAGTCTGTAATGACTTCGTCAGAGACGCTGGAGAAAGGCTACAACCACGATTGGTCAAAGAGGCTGAGGAAAAGGCTAGAAGAGAAGCAGAAGAGAAAGCTCACCTGGAAGAAGAGCAACGGGTTAGAGAAGCTGCAGAGAAGGCTGCTGCTGCGGCTGCTACTGAAGCTGAGGCAAAAGCAAAAGCCGACGCTGAAGAAGCAGCACACATAGCTGTGGAAGAAGCTGCAAAGGCTAGCACTGATTCTCTGACTCAAGGGGAGCAATCAAACTCTGGCTTCGCTCCTCTGGTCCTAAAAACTCTGGAAGAACTGCAGAAGGAGCAATAGTTAGTGCGAGCAAGATTGGATCACCAGGACTCCGTCAATAACAATATTCAGAACCTGCTGACTCGGTTGCTCCAAAGGATGCCTCCACCTCCAAACCCTTAGGAACTTAGGCTTCTTTTGTTGTTTTTCCTTATGTTTTCTGTTATGTATTTTGTGTTCTCTTTCTGAATTGCTGCTTACCTGTACCTATTTTTCTCATATATATGAACCTTTTTCTTGCATTTTTTTCTATGTCTTTTTGAGTCTGACAAAAAGGGGGAGAACTAATACAGCTCTGATGAAAATATGTCTAAGCCTCTTGCTGCACCATGCACATTAATATCTTAATACATTATGAAAACTAAAGTTATGCAGGGTAACAACTAAAGTACAAACTAGCTGCCACACAAGGAAAGTCTGGGAACTTCTGAGAAATCCTATGATCCATTTCAGGGGGAGTCACCTCTCATATGAATCTGAGATATTATTTTTTTTATATATCACTGTTTCATCATCACTCTGAATTTTTTTGTCATCATCAAAAAGGGGGAGATTGTAAGAACAAATCTAGTATCTACAATGTATCTCTAAGATTTTGATGATAACAAAGGATGAAACAAAAATGGTACCCTCACAAAATTTATCTAAGTGTGTAGGACTATAATCAAAATAGTTAGATAGACATTCGTCAGATACATATACAAGTTCTGAAATACCACTTAGAAGATACGTAAACAGAGAAGCTCTGACTCTGATTAAAGGAAGCGTAAACACAACAAGAGACATCAGACACGCTGAAGCGGAAGAACGAACTCTAGGATCTGAAGCGTTACACTCTGATGTAATCAACTGGAAGAAACTCTGAAGACAGTCAGCGACAAGCATCTATATGAAGATACACTTGCTGAATAGAGACTCTGATATTTGAACCTTTTGATTCATAATCTTATTACCAAATACTTTTATGGAAAGAATCTAATTCAGGAAGAAAGTTATGGCGCCCCAAATCTGCTTTCGAAAGAACATAAAGATTAATGACATTAGTCATCCATCATTGCCAAAGGTTCTGACATTCACACATTTAACGGTCTTCTCATCACTCCTATATAAAGGATGGAACGCTTCACTAAGAAGACAACTGAAACACACGAGAATACAACACTACTTTCATATCTATCATTTATTCTCTTTCTCACACGAGTTTCTGCTCTAAAAAGTGTGAACAATTCTTTTGCTTTTACCTTGTGTAATTTCTGCTTACCTAAAAGCACTAAGCATTGCTGTAATTCTATTTATTTGTTGAACTCTCCACAAGTGACTTGTGAAGTCTGTAAACTTGATAGGGCTAAAAGATCTTTATCCTCTTAGACGATCTTTTGTGTAATCTTTCAAGATTAGTGGATTAAGTCCTTTTTGAAGGAGAAATCATCTTGGCCGGGTGGACTGGAGTAGCTTTGAATTTCAAGCGAACCAGTATAAAATTCAGTGTTGATATTATTTATTTTGCGTGTGTCTCATTTCGAAAAAGTTTTTCAGTATCGTTAAAACAATTCAAACCCCCCTTTCTTGTTTTTCTCTACCTTCATGTTATTTATCCTTGCTTACTTCCTTGTTCTTTGTTTTCCATGCTCCCGTTAGGATTTGACTTCATCTTGTGCAAGATAAGTCATTAGACCTTAGGATTCTATCCATACATGCTAACATTAGGGTTTTGCTTAGTCTCTCTTATCCCCGACTTTAGGGACACTATTGCATGACAACACTAGGGCTTTGTATAGTCTCCCTTTAGTATTTTCTTCTTTATTTTTGCATTAGATCTTCTTTTTATTAATCAAATTCAAAACACTAGGCTATAACAAGTTGGTTCACATGTTACGAGATTTAAGTATTAGGAGGGTAACGGGGCTGTACATTCTGTTTACTGTTATTTCTCTTATTCATAGCCTTTTATTATGGACCAATTCTCAAATATTTTTCATAAAAGTAGAGAAGGAAGAGTGTCCCTACATTGGGATTAACTCATCACTATCTACAAACAAAAATAAACCAAACTCTTTTTGGCCTCTTGGCCCTTTTTCTTTTGCAAACCTTTTTTTTTTAATAAAGGATGTGTTATTTCCATTCCGCACAATGCGACGTGTAAGTACTCAAATATCGGGAAATAAGTCATCAAAATGCTAGAGTGTGAATGTAACATTATCCGCCTAAAAAACACAAATAAACCAACTTTTGAGGTGAACGATGAATGCCCTGATCCCTCACTAAGGGGGTACGTAAGCACAAAGGTTCACAACCGCGTCGGGCGCCTATATAAAAACCTTTTCTTTTTATTTAAATCAACTTTCTACCATGAATTGCATTCCCCCTTAGCTTTTAAGCTTTAGACTTAGACACTCTTTGAATAGACAGACTTGTGTGGATACCGTAGAGTACTACAAACGTGAGGGGTGTTAATACCTTCCCCTTGCGTAACTGACTTCCGTACCTAGTTTTTCTTTATGATTTTCTCGATATTTTTCCCTTTTCCTTTTGGAATAAATAAAAGTTCAGTGGCGACTCTATTTCAATCGAGTTAAGTTAATCAATAACTTACACTCAGAATTTTTCCGCCGCAACAGCTGGCGGCCCTGCTGGGGAAAGAGGCAATTGCCCTAAGCAAGTCAATCTTGGCACTTGTTTTTTTTGTTTCTTTGGGTGTTTATCTGTTTATTGCTTTATTTTCTATCACTGTTGTATATATGTTTGCATCTACATCTTGGATACCTGGTTATATAGACTGTTGTTTTTTTGTTGTTTTCTTGGTGGTTGGGTTGATTCTATGAGGTAAAAGGCCCAGTACCCAGACTAGAGATGTCACTTAGGAAACCTAGGAATAGAGTGGAGACATGACGGCTATTCAGGTGCAGATCTGTTTAGTGCGGTCATGTGAGCCACGCACGGATGAGATTTTCGATGTGGGATGTTATCGTTATGCATACTATGCTGCTACTATGATAGTACTTTCATACAAACCAATGAATTTGTGGACCTTTCGACCTTACCCTGACCAGTTTTTACCCGTGAGTAGGGTGGGAATTCTTGAACAGGTACATGCGGCAAAGTTTTGGTACTTGGTTCCTTGGTTCTGTGGTATTTCTCGGTCGACGTCGAACTTTTGGTCCTATGATATCTGGTTATTTCAAGAGACAGACAATAGAACTTCGGTGTTCATCAACCTTGATCCCACTTGCTTGTGTGACATATACATACATAACATTCATTTTATTTTTGTATAAAAAAGAAGCTAACCCTGCATACGCATATCATTTCGAGGAAAGTCAAAGTTCTTGTTACTCCTTAAGATGTCAAACAACAAATATACAGGCACGAGACTCTTCAGAAACGAGACCACCTACACCTTTTCTCCATTTGACTTATCTAGGCTTCAAGGGTTGAGTAAGAGAGTGGTTGACAAAAATTTTAAGGCATTCGCAAGTGAGTATGGGAACATCCTGTTCTTTCTGCATTTTATGATGACCAAGCTGTTAACATGTTGCTGCAATTCTATGACCCTGAGCTACGATGCTTCACCTTCCAAGATTACCAGTTGGATCCAATGTTGGAGGAGTATTCTTCTCTTCTCAGAATTCCTATCAAAGAGGAGGTTCCATTTATGAGTGTTCCCGAAGAGCCATATCTTCAACTGATTGCAAATACCCTTTATTTGGGTATAGGAGAAGTTAAGGAGCATTGAAGTGTGAAGAAGAGTGGTGCTTGTGGTTTCCCTTTGAAGTTCTTGGCAGACATAGCTGATTACTATGTTGATAATGGAAGTTGGGTGGTTTTTAATAGACTGCTAGCTGTGATGGTGTATGGAGTTGTATTATTTCCTGATGTGGAGAATTTGATTGGTCTAGCTGCTATTTGCATCTTTATAGGAAGGAACCCTGTTCCTACTATTCTCTCCGATACTTATTATGCTATCCACTCCCAACATGGAAAGAAAGGTGCAGTGGTTTGTTGTCTACCTTTGCTTTACAAATGGTTCTTGATTCATCTTCTTGTAAAAGGACCATTCGTAGAAAGACGAGGTACTTTGAAATGGTCCAAAAGGGTGATGGCTTTGAATTCTTTTGATATAACATGGGCTTATGTTATGTATGTTACTGAGATGATCATTAGCTGTGGGGAGTTCTCCAACGTTTCTATCATGGGGATGAAAGGGTGTATCAACTATAATCCTGTATTGGCTATCCGTCAATTGGGATATGCTTTGAGATATGAGCCCAAAGCTCGAGAGATAAAAGCTTCAGCTTGCTTTGCTAAGAAGGAGAATCTTGAGTTCGTTGGAAAGAGTGAAGACATCTTGGCGGAAAATCCATAAGAAGGGTAAGGTGTTCTTTGGACCAAAAGAGAATGTGGCCTTGCATCCATATGTGACATGGATCAAGAAGAGGGTTGAGGTGCTCAAGTTACCTTTTGAGAGAGAAGAACCATTCTACAAAAAACTTTCTCAGTTGGATTCTGATGAGCCTGTCATGATACACATTGAGCATTATTGACAGTTTCAAGCGGAAAACTACCAAACCCAAGCTAAGAAAGATGAGATGGGGATGAAACTCTACCAGGTTGATCAAGAGAAGAGACAACTGATGCAAAAGATTAAGGAGGCAAGAAGAAGTGTTCTTATAAAGAGGCAAAGGCCAGAAAGTTCAAGAGCAGCTGAACACAGTGTAAGACCCCAATTTTGACCCTAAGATCCCTCATATAATTTCATCATAAGCATTAGCATTGGGATAATACCTTGGCATTCTCCTTACCCCTCTTTCATTGGGTTTGTTTTGGGAGAGATCACCAAGCACTATGTGATTGTATCATACTTGTATTTTATCCTTTCACTAACCAAAATACCAAAAATATGTCTTTGCATTTGCTTAACTCTTTTGTAGGTAGGGCGTGATCTCCATTGATCTATCAAGTCCATATATAGGGTTTGAGACCATCATGAACAAAGAACACAACCACGAATTGATTCAATAATGGTTACAAACATCATATATGAGTCCCAATGATCTCTACATGTTATATTGATCAAGCATTCTTCAAGATTTTGAGGGTGATTTGCATTGGAAACCGTAGTTTGACTGGGTATCCTGAGTAACTTCTCCAACAAGCTATCTCATCAATTGATCAAATTTCTCAAGGGACACTTCAAAATTCATCATCTTATGCATATATGATCTACCATGAGCCTAGAAAGTCAAGATAATTTAAGGTTAGCAAGTTGGTTGATGGTGGTTGGCCAGATGAATTCATCTGATCAAAACTGGGTCTCCCTAGACCCTATCTCCTACAATTTTCACCATATTGTAACACCTCAAAATTTTCCCTCCTCTCTTGGGACTAGCTTAGCATATTGGATTTCATTTTGTAGGACATTAGGCATTACATCTTTGCATATCATGTGAAATAAGCAAGTCATCCTCCTAGGTCTTTCTCAGAAGATGGAGAGGTTAAAAGATTCAAGCCTGAGGGTCTCATAAATTGATCACTAATCATCTGAGGTTTGTGCTTCAATTGGGGTTTCTTGGTTCCTCAAGGAGGTTGAGTATTATCTTGGTTGAAATGGTACATCATCATCATCATGGTTCATTATTTCTGATCAGGTTCCTTGGGATTAGGGTTTTGACCTTTGGTCAACCCTAATCAGTTGCATTATACCATTCAGGGTTTTTCAAGGAGATGAGGTCTTTATGGAGATGGATATCATCATATGATTTTATTGAGCTTGTATAAGCTAGGGTTTCATGTTGGAGTTATTTCATCAAGTGGTTGAGGCTCAAAATCATCTGTGCATGACCAAGTCATCTATCAACCACAAAAAGTCAACTGTCAGGTCAACTGTTGGATTTGGAGGTGGGAAGTGATTAGAAATGCCTCATTCATGTGTAAACAAGTCTCATTTGACATTTCAAACATCAACATTGAAGAATTTAAGGTCAGATCAAGACTTTCCAAAAATAGCAGGTGACCTGTAATTTGAATTTTCCAAAAATAGAAAGGTTTTTGACCAACTTTAACTCAAGATTACATCATCAAGAAAGCTTCAAATGAAATTTTGTCCAACATGAAAGTTAAAGATCTTTCTCTCCCATTTCCAAAAAGTCCAAGATCATGGATTTCTCATGTATGGTTAAGGAGATATGATCAAAACTTGACAAAGTATGCATTGGACTTCAAATGGACATAACTTCTCAACCAAAGCTCCAAATTGGATGGCTCTTTTTTGCATTTTTCTTCTCTTAACCTCTAGTTTCCAAATCCTACATTGCATTGCATGAATTATATTCACATGATCATTTGATAATTCCTTGGATTTTTGGAGGGAAAACATGAAATTTAAATTTGGTGCATTGTTTAAACTTTTGATCATTACCATTGGCTCCAAAATGGAATTTTAAGTGGAATTGAAAGGATTTTCGTGCACTATTCATGCATGCACTCCATGCATAAGGTGAAAAGCTAATTTGCACTTACATCTCTTTTTTGGTTAATTCCACTTATCATTGGCCTAAGCATGATTAAAGAGTGATTAGCATTGCATATATAAGCATAAACCCTAACTGTTTTTCAGATTAACAACAAAAAATTCAGATCTAAATCTCAAACTCTCAAATTTTTCTCTCAAAATTTTCTTCACATTTCTTCACATCAAAGCCATTTCCATTGCTTGATTCTTGGTCTTGAAGTGTTCTTGAGTGAAATTGAACGTGGAATCAGTAGAAACAGAGCCACATTGAAGCATTCTCCAAGCTTGAAGCAACAATGGTGATTCCAAATTTTGGTGGATTCGTGTGCAATTAAGTCTCAATTTCTTCTCCAATCACTTGTACAAGCATCATAGGGGAGTATTGAAGCCATTACAAGCCTTGAATCCATCCCATTCCAGATCTGCTCTTCAAGAGGTTACAAATCACATCTCATAATTTTGATTTTCCTTGCCATGATATTATAGATCTTGTTATGCTGAGGAATTTGAGCTTTGAATCATGAAAATCCATGATGTTTTGAGTGAGATACGATTGATTAAAGTTTTGATGATGATTTTTATTTTCCTCGATCCATGCATGTTTGATTGTTTCTTGATGAAATGTTTATGGATTCATGATGTATGAAGCAAGACCTACACGATGCTATGCGCCATTTTGATTTCTGGACAATTTTATTTTTTCTGGAAATTTCTGGATGAAGATCTTCAAGATCTTCATCATGTTCATAGCGTTTCCAGATTTCCTGTGAAATTACCTGCGGAACGCATAGGCTTTGTTGCGGATTTTGTTACGAGTTCATCATGATTACCTGCGGATTTTTTTGAATGCCATGCATGCGCGCGCTAGGGTTTGAGTACAAAACGCAGTCGTTTAGGTTGGGCGCTACTTTTGAATTTGGCTGTGGTTCGATTCCCCGTTGCAACATTATTTTCAAACGCTTCACGATTTCTCTTATTTCCCTCCATTATTCATATGCTATGCTTCATACATTTTTTTATTTTTTCTTCATCTTGCAAAATTCATATCTAATTGAAAATTGATCCAAAAATTATGAGATTTTTTGCATTTCATTCCTTATCTTGTCTATTATTTTCTGATCATTAATTCCAAAATTGTGCTTGGCTGAATATTTTTTGGTGCTAGGGTGATTGAACATGTATGCTTGCTTGACCTTGCCATGCTATATCCTTTGTGAAATGCTTGATTATTGTCCAATGAATGTGAAATTTTGCATGCTATGACTAGACTCATTGCTTGACATTTTGGTGTTGATTTGGTATTTTTATCAATTACCATTGCTGTTTTATGAATGTCCTAAGTTAGGTGTGACAATTTGTGTCACACCTTGTGATATTCAACTTGATTGATGTGTTTACCATGCTAAATGATATCCAATTGTCTTGATTTTTTGTATGATGCATATTATGGATGTTGTGAATGAGCATGAATTTTTTTGGAAATTTTCGGATCATTTCTGATTTAATTGAGATTTTTCATTCTGGTTGGTCACATTTGAGCTTTAAAATTGCCTTGAACTTCATTTGATCATGAAATGCTTGTTTCTTATCCAATGCTTCTGAATTTTTGCACACTATTTCTAGACATGTTGAGTGTTGTTTTGGCTTTGGTTTGAGATTTTTACCATAATCCGTCCCTGTTTTATGATCATGCTAAGTTAGGTGTGACAATTTGTGTCACACATGTGCTTGTTGTGCTTGTCTTGACTTATGCTATGTGATTGCCATGCCTAAGGATGTCCAATGCCTCTAATTTTTTGTATGATGATCATGTTGTATGTCCTGTTTACTCATGAATTTTGCCAAGATTATTTGAATCATTTTTGATTTAATGTGCATTTGTTTCTTCTGATGTCATAATATGGTCACAATTTGCAAACCTTGCCATGTTTAGTTCATGAAATGCTTTTGGTTAATGATATTAATATGGGACCTTTTGGAATGTGTTCTTGATTGAAGGAAGTTGATACATGTTAAATTTCATGTTCTATTTTGAATGTTGGACCTACTTTTGACCCTAGGCTTAGACCTAGTGGTTTGGACTCACTGTTTGGATTGTGGATTTCAGGTTAAGAAGCACAGTGCCATGATTGAAGTGGTTCACTCATTTGGATTGACTAATTGGTTGATGTTGGCTAACCTTGTTTGTTTTGTAGGATGATGCCAAGTTATTTGTGTTGTGCCTATTGGCTTGTGGCTTGCACATTGTTGCCTAATGCCTTATCTGTCTGATTGTGTGATTGACTGTTGTCTGTCTGATTGTTCGAATTGTAAACTGATTGGTTTAGATTTTTTCAGGTACCTAAGTTGCTTTGAGTTCTTTTGAACTTGCTTTGCTAGCTTGTGGGTTGCTTAACCTAGGTATAACTCTCTGACTTCATGTAGTCTGGAAGACCTGTCCTGTTATGTGGGCAGGCACCTATCTGAAGCCCTCCTTAAGAGGCAATGCTTGTGAATGTTACTTTTGTGCCAAGCAGGAAAAGTCCTCTTATGAGGCAATTGGCAGATAAAAGAGATGTGTAATCCATCTCCTACTATTCAGTGTGTCATCCACTTTGCTCACACCATGTGTTGATGCATTATGGATAAGGGCCCAAAATCTTTGTTGTGTCAGTCATATCTGGAGAAGAGTTCCTACTTTTTGAACTCCCACACTTTCATTTGTCTGAAGCTCTCCCAGGCCAGGGATAAGAGCTGTGAGGTCTTACCCTCACTTCCCATTTCATCTGCTTCACCCTAACTCTCAATGTTAGGGTTAAGAGCTAACTACACCTGATTCCAGTTGGCTTGTGTTCCACAGCCTAACCTTGTATGAGCCCATCTGTGTGCATATAGTGTGTGTGCTTGCTTTGTGTGCTTGTATGTATTCGCTTGTGTTGTTTAGGATAGCTTGCTCCCTGTGCAAGTTAGATAGAAACCTCAACCTAGGACCATTGTGGGTTGCATGATAACTATTAGTCTCGAGTCAGTCTCCCTTTTAGTTGGTCATTTCCCAGTATCTGGTAAGGTTAGAAGTTTCTCCCCTGTTAAGGGGAACTACGTCGCCCTGATCCTCATACCAGATGAGGTACGTAGGCAGGAGATCGTGCGAGATCTCTCCGGGCGCCCTTTTCTTTTTTGTGTGTGTTTGCTTGACAACTAGCAGGCTCGAGTACCAGACTCCCTGTTGGCTTGTTTGTTCAACTTTTTTGTTGCTTTTGACGACTCAGCGTCCGGTTAACCTCTTGTTTTCTTGGAGTCTGACGTAAGTCCAGCGATTGGCAGTCAGTTTCCTGTGTGTGTTTGTTGGTTCGGAGTCTGATGTAAGTCCAGTGATTGGCATTCGGTTTCCATGTTTGCCTGTTTGTGTTGGAGTCTGACGTAAGTCCAGCGATTGGCAGTCGGTTTCCTGCGTGGGTTTTGTTTGGCGTGCGTTAGCCGAACTACGGTAGCTCTGATTGTCATTCCAGATGAGATACGTAGGCATAGGATGCGATATCCTAACGAGCCCGTTCTCCTCTTCTTCCATCTGTGTTTGCTTCCAATGTGCGTGCATTCTTTTGAGCAGTGTTTATCAACCTTTCTTCTATCCTTTTGAGCGTGGATCCCGTCGAGTACGACGGATACGTAGGGGTGCTAATACATTCCCTTCGCATAACCGACTCCCGATCCCATCTCTCTTTGGTCGCGAGACCATGTCTTTTCCAAGTTTACTTCGAGCGTTTCCTTTCCCTCTTTTGGGTTAAATAATGCACGGTGGCGGCTCTGTTTGTTTTGCTTTTTCCCGCCGGTTGTTTTTCGCGGATGCGACAGCTGGCGACTTTGCTGGGGAATAATTAGTTGACCTCTTGCTGGTCCATCTTCCCTAAGCGAGTCTCTCCTAGTGCTCTCTAGGATAGTTTAGGTTGCTTGTGTTGCTCTATTTATTGCATTTATGATTATTATGTTGTGTATATGTTTGCATAAATGTTTGCATGCATCATACTATCATTGTGCTGTCTTCTGTACAGGTGGTTCCTCTGATGTGGGGTGAGTGTTCTGAGTGGGGCTAAAACCCAGGCCCGAGTATACACCTAGGATTAGTGTGGTCTCATGTTGCCTCTCATGTTAGGTAACATGTTTTTAGCGACGTGACATACCACAAGCCGGACGAGGTTTATTTGAGAGTACTCTTCCTTTGTGGAGTATCCACTTTGGTTGATTCACCTCATCTGAGCTGGTGACTTCGGTGACCGATCTTTCCCGAATCATTGGTTTAGACGATCTTAAGAGAGCTACAACGACACACCCAAAAGGGCAAACCCGTTGAGTATCTTTGCCCGATTGTCGAGACCATTATCCGCCTTAGGATGACCTAATTAGAATTCACCTGTGAGGGGAGGGTTGATTCTTACAGATGCATGTTCTGATGGTGACTCTTTGTTGGTGACTGTGGGGTTATATTTATAAGTCGGATTTATGGATTTATTTCCGAGACGCCGGAGTTTTGTCTGTGGTATTTTTTAGTGGGGATTCGTTTATTTCAGGATTCCCTGGGTTGGTTCAGAGGATCTTGTGGTTATCTGTTCAGAAGATCTCTGGTGATGATGGTGTTATATCTTTCAGTTCCGTTTATTTCGGAACACTGAGTCGGATTTGTGGTTACATATTCCTTCAGATGGTTGTGATCAGTTCAGAGGCCGTAACTCACTGCAACAAATGTTCAGATGACTTGGAGGATGACACACTGCATTGCATTCATACATCAACATCATTCACATTTTGCATTTATCTGCATTTAACTCATGTTTATCCATATGCAGGGGACATTCTTGATTGAGATCCTGGTTGAGAGACTTCTTTGATCCAGACATGAGGACCGGTTTGAAAGATGACGTCGTCTACAGTTTCTTCGATCCAGAGATTGGTGTGCTGAGAGATATGATAGCATTAATTACACCTGGCCATGTGGGGATGTTCCGTGAAGCATACGGTGGTATACTGAAGTTGGTTTTCAGGCTCACAGACAGTGATAGGAGCGCCGTCCATACTCTTCTCCAGTTTTATGACCCGGGTTTGAGATGCTTCGTGTTCCCGGATTACCTATTGGGGCCTTTGATGGAGGACTATGCTAGTATCCTGGGTATCCAGATCAGAGATCAGATTCCATTCTATGCCACTAAGGGGGAGCCTGATGTTGCTGAGATCTCTCGTGCTCTTTATTTGAGCCCGGAGGTGACAAAGGGGGGTTTGAATGAGAAGGGAAAGTTGCTCAGTCTTCATCTGAGTTTCTTGGAGGCTAAAGCCAAGGAGCATGCTATTGTGGGTAATTGGAGGACCGTCTATACTTTGATTGCTGTGAGCATCTATGGAATCATCCTGTTTCCCAATCAGAAGAACTTTGTGGACATTAATGCTATCAGGTTATTTATGTAGAGGAATCCTATTCCTACTCTGGTTGGGGATGTTTATTACTCGGTCCATAATCGGAACGAGAAGCGGCGTGGGGGATTGATCAGATGTTGTGCTCAGTTGTTACATAAGTGGTTCATGGGGTATTTGCCTTCCCGAGGTGCCTTTGCCTTTCTTGATCCTACTGTCAAGTGGTCATTCAGGCTGATGGGTTTGCGAGCCAAGGACATAGCTTGGACTCACAATGGCATGGCTGGACGAGATTTCATTTACAGTTGTGGAAGTCTTCCCAATGTACCTCTTATAGGAGTTCAAGGTTGCATTAATTACAACCCGGTGCTTCTTAGGAGACAGATGGGGTTTGCTGTGGAGGGTCCTCCTCTCGGGCGAGAGATTCAAGAGTCTTTCTACTTCCCAATTGAGGGCAATCAGCCAAAGTTGAGGCAATTGTCTGAAGAGTGGCGTGACATTCAGAGAAAGGGCAAGGTTCCTTTTGGTAAGGTTAAGAACAGGTCTTTTCCTCCATTTGATGATTGGCTTGGGAAGAGGATTGGGCTTACACATCTACCATTTCCTGGAGGTGATCCTTGGTGTCCTACGATTGAGGGGCCACGTTCTTCTGTCAGCATGGAAGAGTTCCTTGAGATGAAGAAAGCCAGAGATCAGCTGCAAGCAGAAAAGACTGAGTTGGAGATGAGTGTTGCTAGGATTCAGATGGCTAATCAGGAAATCAAAGGGAGAATAGAAGACCAGGATAAGAGACATGCTCTTATGGTGAAGCGTTTTGAGATAGACACCGCTTATTATGGCAAGGTCAGCCAAGCTTTAGAGTCATCCACAAGGGAGCACGACATCACCAAGGAGAGGTTGGCTAGAGCTTCGAAGGTCATCGAAGATGAGAAGAGGAGACAAATCCTTGTGAGGGATCAGAGGGACGACAGAGTCAGAGTCCTTATCGCTGAGTGGGAGGCAAAGTTGAAGATTAAGGAAGCGAAAAACGAGAAGATCATTGCCAAGAGAGATCACTACATTGCTGAGAGGGATCATTACTTCAGACAGATGAAGATTCACCAGAAGGAGATAAGGAGATTGCAGCAGGAGAACACTGAGCTTAGGTTTGCTGTGAAGTTTACCAAGATGGTAGATGATGCGGAGCCTTCTGTGGGGCCTTCTTCAGCGTAGCCTGTTGTTATTATTTGTGTTGGATTACCGTCAGGCCTGTGGACGGAATTCACTTGCTTGTATTTTCTTTCTGATTCTGGAGAATTGTATTTGATTTGTATCAGACTTGGTGTATGACTCTCGCACATATGGTGCACTTTTGATATGCAATGGTTGTTTTCATTCAGTGATTGATCTCCAAAGCTTTATTTGCTTTCCTGTACGCACTCACATAGCACACACATGGTTGGGTGGTATCTTTGCTAAATCATCTATCTCTGATCTGTATGATGAAATCATTCGATGAATGTCAGAATATTGCTGCCGGATTATTATCTGTCTCGACGAAGCCAGGATCGAAAGACAGAGTGTTCCTCATGTGGATAGACATTGCATTCATGCATGAATCATAATAACTTGTCTTCTATTTTACAGGTGTCAGTTTCTGACGTGCTTGCTTGTTACAGGAATCATTGCTCGTGCGCGTAGAATCATTCCCTTGCACACAACCCGTCCACACAGATACTTTACCAGACGCAACACATCCAGGTTGATGGATCTACCCAACGCAGATTTTCTTGAGCTGAAGGAGAAAATGAATGAACTGATCAATGTCATGCAAGGGTTTGCCGTGGGGCAAAAAGCACTTGCTGATAAGGTGGAGAAGCTTGAGCGGGCTTCAGCTGCTAACGGTGGTGTCAATTTAGAAGGTGTCTCTAACCATGGCCTTGGTGGTTCTAGGGATGGATGAGATCTTGGAAAGAAGACAACTGCTAGCGTGGTGATCAACAATGGGGGTGGTTTTGGTGCTGCCACAAGCGGTAGACCAGGTCCGGTGGGTAATAATTTGAAGGACAGTCTGTTTACTCCTTTCTTTGGGGCTGATGAGGATAGAGAGGAGGACAGAGAAGCATATCAATTCTCCATGTTGAATGAACAGTTTGGGCAATACGGTGTCCAACCACCAAACAAGGAGATTCAAGTGTTGGCGGAGAAAATCAGGGCTCTAGAAAGCCATGCTACTCCGGGGTTTGTTAATATGTCGAATATGGGGCTGGTCGAGGGGATTGTGATCCCGCAAAAGTTCAAAGCGCCCGCATTTGAGAAGTATAATGGGAATTCTTGCCCGAAAACTCACCTCCAGGCTTTTGTCCGTAAGATTTCTGCTTATACAATGGATCAGAAGCTATGGATGTACTTCTTCCAGGACAGTCTGTCTGGAGGGTCCTTGGAGTGGTACACCAAGTTGAAATCTTCGGATATCAAAAGCTGGCAAGATCTTGGTGATGCATTCTTTAAACAGTACCAGTTCAACGCTGATATGGCTCCTAGCCGTACCCAACTGCAGGGTATGTCTCAGAAGCCTAGTGAAGGGTTTAAGGAATATGCACAGAGATGGAGGGAGTTAGCTGCCAGAGTTCAACCTCCGTTGGTAGACCGAGAAATGTCGGATCTGTTTATGGGTACCCTTCAGGGGACATTTGCAGAAAGGATGGTTGGTTGCCCGGTTACTAACTTTGCTGATATAGTGGTGGCTGGAGAAAGAATTGAAAGTTGGTTGAAGCTGGGAAAGATACAGGGTAACGCTTCGTCGTCTGGATCGAAGAAGCCCTTTGGAAATGGTCAGAGGAAGAAGGAGGGTGATACCAGCGCTGTGTATACCCAAAAAGGACAGAGTAGGGATCGTTACTACTAGCACACTGCTGCGGTAACAATTCCTGCTGATAATCAACAACAGCAACAACAACAACCACAACAGCAACGACAACCATTTCAACAGAGACCGCAGAGGGTTGGGTATCAAGTGAGAGGACGAATGAATGATCGTCAATTTGATAGACCACCTGTGACCTATTCATTCCTGTTGAAGAAGTTGAAAGACTTGGGGTTGGTCCAGTTGAGGACGTTGGCACCGTTGAGACCTGATCAGAGGCCTCCCAGTTTTGATGAGAACGCCAAATGTGAATTTCACTCGGGTGCCCCTGGACATAACGTTGAAAATTGCAAAGCTTTTAAGCATGTGGTCCAGGACTTAGTGGATTCTAAGGCAATCAACTTTGCTCCATCTCCAAATGTGAATGCTAATCCCATGCCTACGCATGGTCAAATGGGGGTGAATGCAATTTCTGAGGATGGTAGAAGAATTGGGCTGTTGAATGTGGATCAGTTGAAGACTCCGTTGGCAGAGGTCAAAAGACAATTGTTGAAGAGTGGGGTCTTCCTGGGTTGTGACGACTGTTATGCTGCGTGCACTGTTGCTATCAATGGGTGTGTTTTCTTGAGGGAGGCTGTGCAGAAGATGATGGATGAGGGAAGCCTCAAATTTGAGAAGGTTGATTCGGAGAAGGAAGATGTCTCCACCATAACCATTTACTTCGACCCGGTTGATTTGTCAACGCTGGCAGATGCGGCTCCAGTTACTATCACGGTACCTGGGCCAATTCCTTATGACAAAGATGACGCCGTGCCGTGGCATTATGGTGGAGAAGTCTATTGTAATGGGGAGAAGTTGGAGGATCAGACTGCAGGTGAAACCACCGTTTCAAAGGTGGATAATGCCGGACCCAGTGGTTTCACTCGCAGTGGAAGGTTGTTTGTACCAGACGCCTTGAGGAGTGGGGATGGTGAAAAAGAAAAGAAAGAAAAGGCCGAGGCTTTATCCAGGGCAAGAGGAAAACAAGTGGTAAATGAAGGTACTCCTGTGGTGACACCGACGCCTGGTGGGTCGGAAAAAGAACTTGGTGATGAAGCTGAAGAATTTCTGAGGATCATCAAGAAGTCAGAGTACAAGCTTGTTGACCATTTGCAGCAGACTCCATCCAAGATCTCAATCTTGTCGTTGTTGCTAAGCTCCGAGGGGCATAGGGAGGCTTTATTGAAGATACTAAGGAGAGCCTATATTCCCCAAGAGATCAGAATCAATCAGTTAGAGACGGTGGTGTCAAATGTCAATGCCAGTCATGGGCTGGGTTTCACTGATTTGGATCTAACTGTGGATGGGAGGAATCATAATAGGGCATTACACATTGCTATGGAATGTAAAGGAGCCGTGCTCTCGCACATGTTAGTTGATACCGGCTCATCTTTAAATGTGTTGCCAAAGAAAGCCCTGGTGAAGCTGGACTGTGAAGGGTTGATCTTGACGCCCACTGACCTGATAGTGAGAGCTTTCGATGGTTCGAAGAGGGCTGTGTTTGGAGAAGTGGAGCTCCCGGTGAAGATCGGGCCCGAGGTGTTCAAGTCTGTATTTAATGTCATGGATATTCAGCCGGTATACAGTTGCTTTTTGGGTAGGCCATGGATTCATGCTGCTGGAGCAGTGACTTTGACATTGCACCAGAAATTGAAGTATATCTGGGACGGGTAGGTCGTCCCAGTCTGCGGAGAGGAGGATATCTTCGTCAGCCACTTATCATCGTTCAAATACGTGGAAATGGACGGTGAAATTGTTGAAACACCAAGTCAAGCATTCGAAACCGTTAAGGTGGAGAATGCTCTTTTTGCCAAAGAAGAGGAGAAACCGTCCATTTCTTCATATAAACAGGCTGCTGAGGTGGTGAAGAATGGAGAAGCTCTGGGTTGGGGAAAGATGATGGACATCGCCGCCAGGAAAAACCTATTCGGGGTTGGTTATCAGCCGGGCCGAGGCTCGTCTGGACAGGCCAGAGGACGTCGTACGTCATTCACATTCACTAGTGCTGGAATGCTGGATTCAGATCACATCTGTATGGTGGGTGAAGAAGTTGACAGTGACTGTGAGATTGATCAATGGATAAAGCCGTGCGTACCAGGGATGGGAGTCCAGAACTGGAAGGCCGAAAAGATCATCACTGTCACTCTACTGGAAGAGTAATATTTTCTGTTTTCAATTTTATCTGCATGAAAGCCATACGTTTTGCCCGAAACGCAATGGTTCATTGTAAGGGCCACCTCATGTTTCATTTTGAAATATTTGCATCATAAATAAAAGGATGTTTTTCAATTAAAAGCGGTGTTCCCTGTTTTTCATTTATTTTTGCAGTTTCAAAACGAAATAAAAATGGCAATGTTTTCATTTTCCTTTTCAATTTGTCTCGCTCCGGTTCTAAAGCAATGCATGAATCAACATTCATGCAAATGCGATCATTCTCCGGATCTCATTGATAACAATCCTATTACACCCTCATATGACTTCGACAATCCGATCTATCATGCCGAAGACGAAGGCGAAGAAGACTGTGAACTGCCGGAGGAATTAGCCAGGTTGTTGAAACAAGAGGAGAAGGTGATTCAGCCGCACGAGGAGCAAGTTGAGGGTGTGAATCTGGGTACCGACGAGGTCAGAAAGGAAGTGAAAGTTGGGGCTGCTTTGGAGGCGAGTGTCAAGAGCAGAATGGTAGCTTTGTTGAAAGAGTATGTTGATATCTTCGCCTGGTCATATCAAGATATGTCAGGGTTGGATACCGATATTGTTGTGCACAAGCTACCGTTGAGAGCAGATTGTTCTCCAGTGAAGCAGAAGTTGCGCAGAACTCGACCTGAGATGGCCATGAAAATTAAAGAGGAGGTTCAGAAGCAGTTGGATGCTGGTTTCCTAGCTGTTACTAATTATCCGCCTTGGGTCGCAAATATTGTGCCTGTGCCGAAGAAGGATGGAAAGGTGAGAATGTGTGTGGACTACTGGGATTTGAACAGAGCTAGCCCGAAGGATGATTTCCCATTACCTCACATTGATGTATTGGTAGATAATACAACTCAATTCTCGGTGTTTTCCTTCATGGATGGCTTTTCTGGCTATAATCAGATCAAAATGTCGCCAGATGATATGGAGAAAACAACGTTCATCACGCCATGGGGCATTTTCTGCTATAAGGTGATGCCATTTGGTCTCAAGAACGCCGGTGCTACTTATCAGAGAGCCATGGTGACTTTGTTTCATGATATGATTCATCATGAAATCGAATGCTATGTTGATGACATGATAGCAAAGTCCCAAACAGAAGAGGGGCATTTGGTAAATCTGGCCAAGTTGTTTGACCGGCTGAGATAGTTCAGACTGAGGTTGAATCCGAATAAGTGAACTTTCGGAGTGCGGTCCGGTAAATTGCTGGGGTTCATTGTAAGTGAAAGAGGAATCGAGGTTGATCCTGCTAAAGTAAAAGCAATACGAGAAATTCCTCAACCGAGAACAGAGAAAGAGGTTCGTGGTTTCTTAGGTAGATTGAACTATATTTCACGGTTCATATCTCACCTAACAGCCACGTGTGAACCAATATTCAAGTTGTTAAGAAAAGATCAAACGGTCAGGTGGAATAATGATTGCCAAGCGGCATTTGAAAAGATAAAAGAGTATTTGCAGGAGCCTCCGATTCTGATGCCTCCTGTGGAGGGACGACCGTTAATCCTGTACTTGACGGTCCTCGAAGGGTCTATGGGGTGTGTATTGGGGCAGCATGACGAGTCTGGTCGAAAAGAGCATGCCATATACTACCTTAGCAAAAAGTTTACCGACTGTGAAACAAGATATTCACTGCTCGAGAAAACTTGCTGTGCTTTGGTCTGGGCTGCTCGCCGACTGAGGCAGTATATGCTGGTTCATACCACTTTATTGATTTCCAAGATGGATCCAATCAAGTACATTTTTGAGAAGCCAGCATTGACCGGACGGGTTGCGAGATGGCAAATGATTTTTGACTGAGTATGATATACAATATACTTCTCAGAAAGCAATCAAGGGGAGTGTATTGTCTAATTACCTCGCCCAGCAACCCATTGAGGATTATCAACCGATGAAGTTTGAGTTCCCTGATGAGGACATCATGTTTCTCAAATCGAAAGATTGCGAGGAACCACTCCCGGAGGAGGGGCCTGACCCTGAATCCGAATGGATTCTGATGTTTGATGGGGCCGTTAACGTGAATGGTAGCGGAGTTGGTGCTGTTTTGGTTACGCCGAAAGGGTCCCACATTCCTTTTGCTGCCCGGCTAACATTTGAGTGCACCAACAACGTGGCTGAATACGAAGCTTGCATATTGGGTATTGAAGAGGCGATTGATTTGAGGATCAAAAACCTTGTTATATATGGAGATTCAGCTTTGGTTGTGAACCAGGTTAACGGAAAATGGTATACGCATCAATCTCATTTAGTTCCATACCGGGATTATACGAGGAGATTGTTGACGTTTTTCACCAAGGTGGTATTGCATCATGTGCCTAGAGAAGAGAATCCTTTGGCAGATGCTTTGGCTACTCTGGCTGCCTTGATTAAGGTGCAGTGGTGGAATCATTTCCCAAGTGTTGAGGTAGGACGTCTGGATAGACCGGCTTATGTGTTTGCTGTTGACACAACGCCTGATGATGAAAATCCGTGGTATTACGATATCAAGCGCTATCTGGAGACCCAAGAGTATCCTGAGGGAGCATCCAAGAAGGACCGAAAGACTCTGCGGAGGTTGGTCATGGTGTTGTACTTGAATAAGGATGGGGTGTTGTACAAGCGAAATTTTGATTGGGTCTTGCTCAGATGTGTTGATGATAAAGAAGCAAGCCAATTGATGAAAGAGGTTCACGAAGGGTCGTTCGGTACCCATGCCAGTGGGAATGCAATGGTGAAGAAGCTGTTGAGAGCCGGGTATTATTGGATGACAATGGAGGCCCAATGTTTCAATTTCGTACGGAAGTGTCATAAATGCCAGATTTATGCTGACAAGGTGCACGTGCCTCCAAATCCGTTGAGTTTGATGTCGTCTCCGTGACCGTTTGCTATGTGGGGCATCAATATGATTGGGAAGATTGAGCCTACGGCTTCGAATGGGCACCGATTTATTCTCGTAGCAATTGATTACTTCACCAAGTGGGTGGAAGCAGCCTCTTATGCAAACGTGACGAAACAGGTCGTTGCCAAATTCCTGAAGAGAGACATCATTTGAAGATATGGGGTTCCCGAAAGAATCATTACTGATAATGGTTCTAATTTGAATAACAAGATGATGGCAGAACTGTGCCGGGAATTCAAGATCGAGCATCACAATTCTTCTCCTTATCGTCCGAAGATGAATGGGGCGGTCGAGGCAGCTAATAAGAATATTAAAAAGATTGTGCAGAAAATGGTCGTGACCTATAAAGATTGGAATGAGATGTTGCCATTTGCATTGCATGGGTACCGAACTTCGGTGCGTACATCTACTGGGGCAACGCCTTTCTCGTTGGTATATGGGATGGAAGCGGTGCTACCGGTTGAGGTTCAAATTCCCTATTTGAGAGTCCTGATGGACGTGAAACTGCAAGAGGCTGAATGGGTAAGGACTCGGTATGAAGAGTTGAGCCTGATTGAGGAAAAGAGGCTGGCGGCCATTTGTCACGGGCAGTTGTACCAGCAGCGGATGAAGCGTGCTTTTGACCGAAAGGTGCGACCTCGTGTGTATCACGTAGGTGATATGGTGCTGAAAAGGATCCTTCCTCCTCAAAACGATCGTAGGGGTAAGTGGACACCCAATTATGAAGGTCCATTCGTGGTCAAGAAGGTTTTCTCTGGAGGAGCCTTGTTGTTAACGACCATGGATGGCGAGGATTTTCCATCCCCTGTGAATGCGGACGCAGTTAAAAAATACTTCGTATAAGAGACCCGCTGGACGAAAAGAATAAAAGAGTCCAGGCAAAAAAGGGCATCCCGGCGAACCAAAGAAAAAAAAAGAAGAGAAAAGGTTCGGGCAAAAATTAGGGATAAAAAGAAAGACTGTACACCCGGCAAGTCGAAAACCTGAAAAGGCGGCTTGGGCAAAAAAGGGTATCCCGGTGGACTGAAAACCCGAAAGGGCGGTCCAGGCAAAAGAGGGATTGAAACGAACAACTGCGTCTGGCATGATCGTTTGTGCTTTGGATATGACATGGATAAATCCTCGACAGGGATCGGTCGGAAGCATCTTGTTCAGAAGGCAGAAGATATGGAGAGTCTGAGGACATATGGGGTGTAACCGAGTTGAAACTCGATGAGATCACGGTTTCACATTGCCATTAGGATATATTTTTCCTTTTGTGCGCAATTACCTCTTTTCAGGAATTGCTTCCTTTGTATTGCTCATTCATGAGCCACACCTTTTCAATTAATAAAATGCATATTCAGTCAAATAATTTTGTTTTTGTTTTCATTTCCGCTTTGATTGCAAAAACATCCAATTGTTTGTGGTAAAGAATCTTTGCATTTTAAGACATACGGGTCCCTTCTAATGCATGTTTATAAGATTGAATACTTGCAATCTTATTCGGAAGGTTGAGTGACCCAAGTGTTGAAATCTTGGCACGCCTGGGGCACATTTTTGTCTAACGATCTCTTTTGCAGGTGTTGTTAGATATTTTCACTCACTTGCAGGTTGTGATGAGAAGTTTTGGGCAAAAGGATCCCCACGGAGTCCAATCGGGGACCGAGGAATGATGGAGAGACGGCGAGGGATGACGATGATCCTGGATATTAATCAAGAAGACTCTTCAAAGTCTGAAGAATTGGAAAGTTGCTACCAATTTGAGGAGTTCGCTCTCCGAAGAGTATGGAGCGGTCGAGAATACAAGGTGATGAATCAGAAAAGTCCAGACGAGTCTGGGAGCTCTCAAAAGTGGAAAGCAGATACTGGGTTTATATGTGGAATACCAGGGCTCGACGAGTCGACGGGTGTTCTGTGCCAGACTTTCCTGATTTCCCCAAGCAAAGTTGGGATTGTTACCTCCCCAGCAGATTCAAGGTCCGAGTCTTCCCTAGCAGGGTTGGGATGGTCATCTCCCTAGCAGGTTTGAGATCGGTGTTTCCTCAGCAGCCAGGCCTGAAGGCTGCTATTTCCCAGCGGAGGTGTCTGTGGGTAGCTGTTTCCCCTAGCATGGCGGGGCTTGTTAAGTTCCCCAGCAAGTCGAAGACTGTTGTTTTCCCCACAGAGTGCGGTGGTGGTTTCTTCCCCGGTGAAGTCCCCAGGCGGGTCGGGTGCAGAGGAGGTTATCCCTAGTGAGGGTGGCCTATTTCCCAGCAGCAGTGCTATTCCCCAGCAGGGTGGAGGTTGGAGTGTTAATGGGTTCCTCAGCAGAGTGCCTCGAGCTCCCCAGAAGAGTCCCTTGAGGGGGATACTTTTTATGCATTCATCATTTAGATAAGCATAGCATGTTGCATAGCTAACTGCGTAGCATTTCCATGATTATGGAGCATTACGCTAAAAAATCATCATCATGCATAAGCATTGCAAGCATAAGCTAGTCTCAAGCCGTGGTTATTGTTTGAGAGGTGGTTTCGCCAGAAGGTGAAGATGTTACTCCGAGGAGTTTGGCATCGTGATTTTGAATCAACAGTATTCCCCAGTAGTGCGATATTGGAGGAAGGATTTCTGTCGGGCGGAGATGGAAATGATAATCCAAGAAGTTTTGGGGTCCAAAAAGAAAAAGTAAAGAGAAAGAGATAATCCCCAGCTAAGCGCAAAGTGTTCGTTGGCTAGGGTTGAATAGAGAATAGCCGGCTCATGGCTTGTTATCCCCAACATGGGTCGTTGGCACGCGTGCCGCCTCGTTTATCACTATTCATTATTTATGCCGATGCTGACAGGCATGACGAGTTTTTCGGGTATTCAGACCGTTGTGGCATTCAGGCCAGTTTTCCGATGTTCAGGCCGAGGTGGGTACTCAGGCCAGTTTCCGATTTTCAGATCGAAGAAGTTTCCGACGTTCAGGTCGAAGAACTTGTGGCACTCAGGCCAGTTTCCGATTTTCAGATCGAAGAAGTTTCCGACGTTCAGGTCGAAGAACTTGTGGCACTCAGGCCAGTTTCTGATTTTCAGATCGAAGAAGTTTCCGACGTTCAGGTTGAAGTATTTGTGGCATTCAGGCCAATTTTCCGGTGTTCAGGCCGAGGTGGGTATTCAGACCAGTTTCCGATTTTCAGATCGAAGAAGCTTCCGAAGTTCAGATCGATGCAGCTTGCGGCATTCAGGCCAGGTTTCCGGTATCCAGACCGAAGCGGTATCCAAACCGAAGTGGTATCCAAACCGAAGCGGTATTCAGACCGAAGTGGCGTTCAGGCCAGTTGTTGGGCACTCAGGCCAATCTCCCGGTATTCAGACCGATATCAATACTCTCATATTCTGATGCTCAGTATTCAGACTGATGAGCGGCGTTCAGGCCATGATGGTTCCTGTGTTACCATTTATTTTGGTATCCAGGTCAACGATTCTTTTCGGTATTCAGGCCGACTTTCTCTGTACCAAACGGATTTTTCTTTTGAGATTGCTTCTTTGCCGATTCTGACAGGCATTGTTAATTATTTTCCCGCGGAGTGCAAATTATTCGTCTGTTCTGGGTATTCAATCACTCTTCACCCTGATCATCTGAAAGCTGAGGCTGTTCATATCGACAGGCTCACAGTGGATTGAATAGGGGTAGCTGTAACACCTCAAAATTTGCCCTCCTCTCTTGGGACTAGCTTAGCATATTGCATTTCATTTTGTAGGACATTAGGCATTACATCTTTGCATATCATGTGAAATAAGCAAGTCATCCTCCTAGGTCTTTCTCAAAAGATGGAGAGGTTAAAAGATTCAAGCCTAAGGGTCTCATAAATTGAACACTAATCATCTGAGTTTTGTGCTTCAATTAGGGTTTCTTGGTTCCTCAAGGAGGTTGAGTATTATCTTGGTTGAAATGGTACATCATCATCATCATGGTTCATTATTTCTGATCAGGTTCCTTGGGATTAGGGTTTTGACCTCTGGTCAACCCTAATCAGTTGCATTATACCATTCAGGGTTTTTCAAGGAGATGAGGTCTTTATGGAGATGGAGATCATCATATGATTTTATTGAGCTTGTATAAGCTAGGGTTTCATGTTGGAGTTATTTCATCAAGTGGTTGAGGCTCAAAATCATCTGTGCATGACCAAGTCATCTATCAACCACAAAAAGTCAACTGTCAGGTCAACTATTGGATTTGGAGGTGGGAAGTGATTAGAAATGCCTCATTCATGTGTAAACAAGTCTCATTTGACATTTCAAACATCAACATTGAAGAATTTAAGGTCAGATCAAGACTTTCCAAAAATAGCAGGTGACCTGTAATTTGAATTTTCCAAAAATAGAAAGGTTTTTGACCAACTTTAACTCAAGATTACATCATCAAGAAAGCTTCAAATGAAATTTTGTCCAACATGAAAGTTAAAGATCTTTCTCTCCCATTTCCAAAAAGTCCAAGATCATGGATTTCGCATGTATGGTTAAGGAGATATGATCAAAACTTGACAAAGTATGCATTGGACTTCAAATGGACATAACTTCTCAACCAAAGCTCCAAATTGGATGGCTCTTTTTTGCATTTTTCTTCTCTTAACCTCTAGTTTCCAAATCCTACATTGCATTGCATGAATTATATTCACATGATCATTTGATAATTCCTTGGATTTTTGGAGGGAAAACATGAAATTTAAATTTGGTGCATTGTTTAAACTTTTGATCATTACCATTGGCTCCAAAATGGAATTTTAAGTGGAATTGAAAGGATTTTCGTGCACTATTCATGCATGCACTCCATGCATAAGGTGAAAAGCTAATTTGCAATTACACCTCTTTTTTGGTTAATTCCACTTATCATTGGCCTAAGCATGATTAAAGAGTGATTAGCATTGCATATATAAGCATAAACCCTAACTGTTTTTCAGATTAACAACAAAAAATTCAGATCTAGATCTCAAACTCTCAAATTTTTCTCTCAAAATTTTCTTCACATTTCTTCACATTAAAGCCATTTCCATTGCTTGATTCTTGGTCTTGAAGTGTTCTTGAGTGAAATTGAAAGTGGAATCAGTAGAAACAGAGCCACATTGAAGCATTCTCCAAGCTTGAAGCAACAATGGTGATTCCAAATTTTGGTGGATTCGTGTGCAATTAAGTCTCAATTTCTTCTCCAATCACTTGTACAAGCATCATAGGGGAGTATTGAAGCCATTACAAGCCTTGAATCCATCCCATTCCAGATCTGCTCTTCAAGAGGTTACAAATCGCATCTCATAATTTTGATTTTCCTTGCCATGATATTATAGATCTTGTTATGCTGAGGAATTTGAGCTTTGAATCATGAAAATCTATGTTGTTTTGAGTGAGATACGATTGATTAAAGTTTTGATGATGATTTTTATTTTCCTCGATCCATGCATGTTTGATTGTTTCTTGATGAAATGTTTATGGATTCATGATGTATCAAGCAAGACCTACACGATGCTATGCGCCATTTTGATTTCTGGACACTTTTATTTTTTCTGGAAATTTCTGGATGAAGATCTTCAAGATCTTCATCATGTTCATAGCGTTTCCAGATTTCCTGTGAAATTACCTGCGGAACGCATAGGCATTGTTGCGGATTTTGTTACGAGTTCATCATGATTACCTGCGGATTTTTTCGAATGCCATGCATGCGCGCACTAGGGTTTGAGTACAAAACGCAGTCGTTTAGGTTGGGCGCTACTTTTGAATTTGGTTGTGGTTCGATTCCCCGTTGCAACATTATTTTCAAACGCTTCATGATTTCTCTTATTTCCCTCCATTATTCATGTGCTATGCTTCATACATTTTTTTATTTTTTCTTCATCTTGCAAAATTCATATCTAATTGAAAATTGATCCAAAAATTATGAGGTTTTTTGCATTGCATTCCTTATCTTGTCTATTATTGTTTGATCATTAATTCCAAAATTGTGCTTGGCTGAATATTTTTTGGTGCTAGGGTGATTGAACATGTATGCTTGCTTGACCTTGCCATGCTATATCCTTTGTGAAATGCTTGATTCTTGTCCAATGAATGTGAAATTTTGCATGCTATAACTAGACTCATTGCTTGACATTTTGGTGTTGATTTGGTATTTTTATCAATTACCATTGCTGTTTTATGAATGTGCTAAGTTAGGTGTGACAATTTGTGTCACACCTTGTGATGTTCAACTTGATTGATGTGTTTACCATGCTAAATGATATCCAATTGTCCTGATTTTTTGTATGATGCATATTATGGATGTTGTGAATGAGCATGAATTTTGTTGGAATTTTTGGGATCATTTATGATTTAATTGAGATTTTTATTCTGGTTGGTCACATTTGAGCTTTAAAATTGCCTTGAACTTCATTTGATCATGAAATGCTTGTTTCTTATCCAATGCTTCTGAATTTTTGCACACTATTTATAGACATGTTGAGTGTTGTTTTGGTATTGGTTTGAGATTTTTACCATAATCCATCCCTGTTTTATGATCATGCTATGTTAGGTGTGACAATTTGTGTCACACATGTGCTTGTTGTGCTTGTCTTGACTTATGCTATGTGATTGCCATGCCTAAGGATGTCCAATGCCTCTAATTTTTTGTATGATGATCATGTTGTATGTACTGTTTACTCATGAATTTTGCCAAGATTATTTGAATCATTTTTGATTTAATGTGCATTTGTTTCTTCTGATGTCATAATGTGGTCACAATTTGCACACCTTGCCATGTTTAGTTCATGAAATGCTTTTGGTTAATGATATTGATATGGGACCTTTTGGAATGTGTTCTTGATTGAAGGAAGTTGATACATGTTAAATTTCATGTTCTGGTTTGAATGTTGGACCTACTTTTGACCCTAGGCTTTGACCTAGTGGTTTGGACTCACTGTTTGGATTGTGGATTTCAGGTTAAGAAGCACAGTGCCATGATTGAAGTGGTTCACTCATTTGGATTGACTAATTGGTTGATGTTGGCTAACCTTGTTTGTTTTGTAGGATGATGCCAAGTTATTTGTGTTGTGCCTATTGGCTTGTGGCTTGCACATTGTTGCCTAATGCCTTATCTGTCTGATTGTGTGATTGACTGTTGTCTGTCTGATTGTTCGAATTGTAAACTGATTGGTTTAGATTTTTTCAGGTACCTAACTTGCTTTAATTTCTTTTGAACTTGCTTTGATAGCTTGTGGGTTGCTTAACCTAGGTATAACTCTCTGACTTCATGTAGTCTGGAAGACCTGTCCTGTTATGTGGGCAGGCACCTGTCTGAAGCCCTCCTTAAGAGGCAATGCGTGTGAATGTTACTTTTGTGCCAAGCAGGAAAAGTCCTCTTATGAGGCAATTGGCAGATAAAAGAGATGTGTAATCCATCTCCTGCTATTCAGTGAGTCATCCACTTTGCTCACACCATGTGTTGATGCATTGTGGATAAGAGCCCAAAATCTTTGTTGTGTCAGTCATATGTGGAGAAGAGTTCCTACTTTCTGAACTCCCACACTTTCATTTGTCTGAAGCTCTCCCAGGCCAGGGATAAGAGCTGTGAGGTCTTACCCTCACTTCCCATTTCATCTGCTTCACCCTAACTCTCAATGTTAGGGTTAAGAGCTAACTACACCTGATTCCAGTTGGCTTGTGTTCCACAGCCTAACCTTGTATGAGCCCATCTGTGTGCATATAGTGTGTGTGCTTGCTTTGTGTGCTTGTATGTATTCGCTTGTGCTGTTTAGGATAACTTGCTCCCTGTGCAAGTTAGATAGAAACCTCAACCTAGGACCATTGTGGGTTGCATGATAACTATTAGGCTCGAGTCAGTCTCCCTTTTAGTTGGTCATTTCCCAGTATCTGGTAAGGTTAGAAGTTTCTCCCCTGTTAAGGGGAACTACGTCGCCCTGATCCTCATACCAGATGAGGTACGTAGGCAGGAGATCGTGCGAGATCTCTCTGAGCGCCCTTTTCTTTTTTGTGTGTGTTTGCTTGACAACTAGCAGGCTCGAGTACCAGACTCCCTGTTGGCTTGTTTGTTCAACTTTTTTGTTGCTTTTGACGACTCAACGCCCGGTTAACCTTTTGTTTTCTTGGAGTCTGACGTAAGTCCAGCGATTGGCAGTCAGTTTCCTGTGTGTGTTTGTTGGTTCGGAGTCTGATGTAAGTCCAGTGATTGGCATTCGGTTTCCATGTTTGCCTGTTTGTGTTGGAGTCTGACGTAAGTCCAGCGATTGGCAGTCGGTTTCCTGTGTGGGTTTTGTTTGGCGTGCGTTAGCCGAACTACGGTAGCTCTGATTCTCATTCCAGATGAGATACGTAGGCATAGGATGCGATATCCTAGCGAGCCCGTTCCCCTCTTCTTCCATCTGTGTTTCCTTCCAGTGTGCGTGCATTCTTTTGAGCAGTGTTTAGCAACCTTTCTTCTATCCTTTTGAGCGTGGATCCCGTCGAGTACGACGGATGCGTAGGGGTGCTAATACCTTCCCTTCGCATAACCGACTCCCGATCCCATCTCTCTTTGGTCGCGAGACCATGTCTTTTCCAGGTTTACTTCGTGCGTTTCCTTTCCCTCTTTTGGGATAAATAGCGCACGGTGGCGGCTCTATTTGTTTTGCTTTTTCCCGCCGATTGTTTTTCAGGGATGCGACACATATGAAAATGATTCCAAGATAAAACTTACTCTAAATGAAATTTCAAACAACTTTCATGTTGATACCTAGATCTAGTTTTGCTTGGAAAATCATTTTCTATGTTGAAACATTATAGGTCATTTTGTCTAAACCCTAATTTGAAAGTCAACTTCCCAAGACCTTAACATGCTCAATTTTTATGAGATGAAAGATTTCCAAGTTGAAAAATCAAATTCAAGATGTCTACTTCAACTTTTATGTTTGGAGTGAGAGATGATTCAACTTTTATGAGCATGTGATATGAGGTTACATTATAGGTCATTTTTTACCTATATCATTGAACAAGTGATTTATCCAAACTTCAAAAATGCACAACTCTATGATTTAAAATCCAAATGACATGAAATTGGTGACCATTTTGAAGGAATTTGAGAGAGCTACAACTTTTATGAAGACATGTTTCTCATTTGAGGCTCACATAAAAAGTTAAGCAAGGTGAAATATTGAGACATATGGCTTGACACTTAGAAAAAATTTCAATATATTAAAATTTCCAAACTTCCACCTTAAAATTTTTCAAGTTCCAAGCTCCAAATGGAAAAGTATTGAACATAAAAGTTGTTCCTCTTGATCTAACCTTTCCAAAAAGCCCAAACTCATCCATTTTGGACAAGAAATGAATAGGTTGCGCATGGCTTGAACATGGTATCATGATTTGGCAAAATTGAACTTCAAACATCCATGCACAATTGCCTAGCATTCCAACATGACTTCCGCATTGCTTACACTCAATTATGGATAAGATAAAGTGATTTCATGGGCCTGCACATGCCCATGCACTCATGCATCACACGTTGCTAATTTTGGAAGTTCATTTCAAGTGTGCAAATATCAACTGAATTGGCTATAAATAGAGCTCCATATGCTCAGAATTTCACAGACATTCGCGCCAGCTTTGATCCCAAACCTCTAACCCTCACATTCCAAAGGATAATCCTGAGAATTTCACTTGAAATTGAGTTTGAATTCTTACTGTTTTGAGATTCAAAACTCCAAGGGTCCAAGACCTTTTGAGCATTCAATTCTTCTTCTGCAAGCATTTGGAGTGAGATCAAGCACGAGCCAAGGCAAAAACAGCTAAATCCACACCCACATTGAAGGTATTTTCCAGAAATTTTAATCTCTTCGATTCTCCCTAAATCTTGCTCAATTCTCTTGATTCTTTGGTTGTCTGAAGTCCTACCAATGTAGGCAAGAAGATTGAGTTGCTTTGAGGCCAAATTGAAGCCACTCAGTTCATGTACCTCAAATTTCAACTCCATGTATCTCTCAATATACTTGGAGTTAGGATAAATTGAGGTCAGATTCGTGCTCAGTGCCATTTTTACTTGGAAATCATCTCCTTCTTTTTAATTTTGGTGATGGTTGAAGGTGGACCAGTCCGGCGAGGTCCACCGGAGAAGAAGACCGGAGCTACAGCTCCGGCGATGTGTTGGCATCTCTCACAACCATAGGATCCAACTGAAATGATTTAATCACGAGCGTATATGTTGATTACCATGTGTGTGGACAATTGACTCAAGTGCATGGTGAACCGCGCGCGCTCAACCACTTGATCTGCCACCTTAATTAATGAGGCAGATCAAGTGGTCCACGTTTTTTTTTATTTTCTGTTTTTTATTTTAATTCCTTTGATTTTCATTAATTCATATTAATTTTAATATTGATTCAAAAAATATGGAAGTTTCACCAAAAATTTTCAAATAATTTCCTCTTTCATATTCTGAATTAAAATTATTTTTTGGATCATTATTAAAAATTTTCATGATTTAATTGATTTTGCATTTGTTTTTAATTATTTAAAAATACTTTTAAATGTCCAAAAATTATGAATTTTTTTCTCCAAGGTCCTTTGACCTTGTTTGACCTATGATAAATCTCATGGCCATTTCTTTGGTGTTTTGATGAGGTTTTAGGAATTGGACAAACCATATTTAATTTAAATTCCTTATTTTAGTATTTTTAATTTGAATAAATTCCAAATAATTTTTTTGACCAATTGTGATGACTTGTTGGTGTTTGAGTATTGTTGTTGGGCCTTGGTCAAGGTCGATTTGACTTTGTTGAGTTAATATCATTGGATTTAGGGGATTGATGGAATGTACATTCCATCTCCCAAAATGAATGGATGATATTAATTTTATAAAAGTTCTCCTTTGACCAATTTGTGTTTTGATCCATTCCCTTCCCACTTCATCTTATTCCCCTTCTTCATTCATTCATTCCATTTGGCCTATGATATCTCAAAATCCTAAGGCTAGTTGATTGAAAAATTAACATGAGTATGGATGAGATTAGGCCACACCTTTTACATATTCTTTTTTGTGTGTGCTATGTTTCATGAGCATAGTCTATTATACTATGTCTCTAACATGCATTAACACCAAAATTCTATTGCCCGACCTCAAATAGTTGTGACTTCTACATAAGTCCAATTACGATTTCTTAACATAGCGCTAAATTTGTGACACAAAAAGGCATAGCATTATAGTTAGTGATATTGTAAGTCTTCCCTCTTTCATGGTATTGTGTGGAAACTTGGCCTTTTTTCCTTCCTTTGGAAGATGTCTTGGTTCAAGGATCCATGCTTGTGATAAGTGGGTTGAGTATTCTCCAAAGAATGTCTTAAACTGAAAAGCAAAAGCAAAATCATACTAACTTCTAGCCTATTAACTAGTAACATTTAAATTCAAGCCATTTACCTTAATGCAATTTATTTTAAGCATTTTATTTCATTTGCCATTGTTCATATCATTCTAATTGTTTATGTTAATGCAATTTTCACTTTGTCCATTTGGACCATATTGTGTGATTTTTTTGTGTGTGTGTATATTTTGCTTGTTTGTGTGGTCTTTGACCATTAATGTACATAATAAAAACAAAAAACCCTAAAAAACTTTTGTGTGGACTGTTGGCTTGAACTTGGACAAATGGACTTAGAATCTAGGCAACCTTCCTATGCTAAAGGACTTGGCCAATGCCCACTTATTGAGAAATCAAGTGCTCACAATTTGAAACTTCATCTGATACATCATTCAAGATCTCTCTAAGTTCATCTACAATATGATCATTGCGAAGTTGTTATTTTGAACCTGTAACTTGTGAAATTCATCTGTTACATGGGCTACCTTGAAGAAGATCATGGAACGGATAAACTTGGATGTGGCCATCTTTATTTGATGCTTTGCTCTTCAAGATAATATAATTGTGCATTTGTGTGTTGCTTGATTCTAAAAGTCCAAGGGAATTCTGGGTTTCTATTGACATTTTTGTCTATTGGATTGCTACCCATTTGGTCAGATCTTTTCAACTCTAAACTTTTAATTTTTGTACATAGGATAGTCTCTTCATATTCTCCCCATCTCTTTAATTTCAAAATCTCTCCCTCCCTTTTCAAAATATTCTTTGATTGAACTTATTTTGTTCTCAACTTTGAGCATTTTTGCAAAAAATAGAAACTTTGGCCTTATGCCATTGCATTTTCAAACTTCTTTTCTAAACCAAACTTGTAAGTACACTTAACTATACTTGACTTAAACTTTCAAAAAGCTAAAAAGAACTAACTCATTCAAACCATTTTTAGGCCTTTGTGCCTTACAAACTTAATTTTTGTTAAAAGAAATGCATCTGTTTTGAAATTTGTATCACGAACTACGAGGTTTTGATCCCTCATTCTTATGTTGGTACGTAGGCACAAGACCGAAGGTCTTGTCAAACACAAAAATATAATTAATGAATTCTTTTCTCATCCCCCCATTCTATTTGTTTGTAAAAATCACTTTATACCAAGTACATATGCACACAAAAAGGGCTCCCTAGGAGTACCTAGGACACTTTGGGTGCTAACACCTTCCCTCTGTGTAACCAACCCCCTTACTTGTAATATCTGATATTTTATTAGTTTTGATTTGAAAAGTTCTTACTTTTTGGGTTTTGTTCGTACTTTTTCTCTTTTCCCTTCGAAACAATAAAAGTGCGGTGGCGACTCTTGTTATTTGATCTCAAGCTTATCCATAGCTTGATGGTCACGAATTTACCGCTATAGAAAATTAAGTGGTGACACTGCTGGGGAGTAGTCTCCAGTGGGTTTAGCCTACTTTTTATGTGTATATATTTGTATATATGTGATGTTTGTATATATGTATGTGTGATATAATCTGCTTGTTGTGCTTGGTGATCTCTGAGTGGTGAGATAAGTTCTAACCCGAACTTGAGTGCAATTAAGATAAGAGGATGGTATAGTCATGTTCAACTTGTGTGGAGTAGTCCTTAACAAGTTGTCTTGAGACCCATCCGCTAAATGGAGACTCTTTTGGATTTGGAAATGTCACACAAGTATTTGTGGTTAGGCATTTCTATCTCTAATTGGGTTTGAGAAGCTGAGGACCGTAGATCATTTACCCCCTCTTGGCCTATTTAGGATGTAGTGCAGAAACTGTTCAAGTGTAGACTTGATAACAATTATTTCGCGATACTACACTCAGACGAGTCTCTCTTGAGAATATTATGGGTCGATGAGTCAGTCATCTTAACCTGTAATATCCGATAGATGGAATTAAGACTCTGGGAACTTTTTAGAACATGATCTACAGGTTTTTATCCTTAGTTCACTCCTTTGGGATGGTTCTTACCCAGACTCCATGCTTGTGACTTACAACAAACCCTTGATTCTTGGTTGATCCAATCAAGTCTTGTCAATATCAATGGAACTTGGGTGTTGATAAGGTGTAAACCATAATCCACCAAAATGGATGATTGATCTTGACAATGACTTGATTTATCCCTTGACCTTTGTTTGCCTTGTGTGTGATCCCTTATTTATGATTGTTGCATTCATGCATTCATGCGCATCATAACATTCATCACACGAAAATTTCAAGGAACTGAGGTATTATTTGCAAATATTTTCAGACCATGGATTGTGGATAAAGGAACACTAAGAAGTACAGTTTCAGATGTCCCAACTTGAAAGAGTTAAGGAAGCTAGCATCTTTTGTATTAGATCCCTTGGACTTCAAACAACGTCATGTAAAGCTTTTGTCCATCTTGTCTGCTGATGTGGTTGAAGGACTTTTGAGTGTGCTAGTCCAGTTGTATGATCCTCTCTACCGTTGTTTCACTTTCCCAGATTTTTAGCTTGTGCCTACATTGGAGGAGTATTCTCATATTTTGGGAATACCTGTTTCTAGTAGAGTTCCTTTTAGTGGATTGGAGGAGATTCCCTGATCTAATCTTATTGCTGAAGCTCTTCACTTGAAGAAGTCTGAGATATAGACTCATTGGGTGAAGAAAGGAGGATTGTTTGGGTTGCCATCTGATTTCCTCATCAAGGAAGCTATTGCCTTTGCTCAAGTCGGTAGTGTGGATGCTTTTGAAGCTATCTTTGTGTTACTCATTTATGGATTAACTTTGTTCCCTAACATTGACGGTCTTGTTGATCTTAACGCCATTATACTTTTCTTGTTTGGGAATCCTGTGCCTACTTTGTTGGGTGATATGTATTTCTCTTTGTATCTAAGGAATTCTAAAGGTGGTGGAACGATTGTCTATTGTATTCCTCTTCTGTACAAGTGGGTTATTTCGCACTTGCCTCAGACACCTGCTTTTGTGGAGAACAAATAATGTCTAAGGTGGTATCAGAGACTTATGTCTCTCACTAATGATGATATAGTTTGGTATGATCCATCTTTAAGCAGTTTTGAGATTATTGATAGTTGTGGTGAATTCTCTAATGTGCCTCTCATTGGTACACAAGGAGGAATTAACTACAACCCTACTTTGGCTCGTCGTCAACTTGGGTTCTTCTTGAGAGACAAACCTAATTACATGTTGTTAGAAGGTGTTTTCTATCAAGAGGGTAAAGATCCCCAACATTTGAAGTAGAAGATTGTACATGCTTGGCATAGTGTGCATAGGAAAGGAGGATCCGAGCTTGGTCTGTGCAATTGTGTAGCTTTGGAAGCTTACACTCTTTGGGTGAAGAAGAGAGCTATGGAGTTGAAGATGCCTTATCCTTGTGAAAGACCTATGTCTATGGTTGCGGTTGAGCCATTAACTCTGCCTAACCAAGATGTAGAGGAGTTGGAAGACGCGTTCGCCAAGATGAAGCAAGAGAAGGATATGTGGGAAGAGCATTTTCGTGCTTTGAGCAAGAAGCATGAAGAGTTGAAGTCGGAGTCTAAGGATAAAGATGCACTTATTGAGCTACTTGAAGACCGAGTGATAAAAAGACAGAGAGAGCCAGAGGTTCCATCTTCTAGCATGCCTCAGCCTTCCGTTGCTTGGAAGAAGATTGTTGATCAGCTTGTCCTCGAGAAGACTCAAACGAAGACTTCTTTTGAGACCGAGATCCGTCGCATTCGAAGGAAGTACGCGCCTACAGCCAGATCTTCTGACATTGTTGTTAGGGATCCTTAAGATGACTAGTCACCTTTCCTCTTGAATTTTTCATTTGGTTTCTGAAATTATACTCAGTGTAATCTTTCCAATTATAAATGAAAAAGAGATTTTTGGTCATATCAAATTGTTACAATTGCCATTCAAATATATATATATATATATATATATATATATATATATATATATATATATATATATATATATATATATATATATATATATATATATATATATATATATATATATATATTTGCAAATAGTATAGTAAGTTCCTTGAAAACAAAAATAAATAATCAAGCATTGCATTTCATGCATCATTTGCATAAGCAGATTTTCGCCAGATGTCTGAGTGGTGTTACTTCTGTGCTTTAGCCAAGCTGACTCACCGGTACAATACCCGAGCCAATCATCTGAAAATTATGGAGAATTTGGAGCAAGAGAATAGAGAATTGAAGGATAAGATCGCCCTCCTGACTGCCATGATGGAGTCAGTTCTTTCTGCTCAGAATCAATCTTCTCCAACACCTGCAACTCCTCCCGTGAGGACTGTTATGTCAGAGGTGACTACCTCTACCATGCCTATTGCTACTTCCCACTTTGTGCTGAATATGCCTTTCGGATTCCCGTGGGGAATGCCGGCTAACTTTGTGCCTACCTTTGCTTCTATTCTGGCATCTAGCCCGGTCATGTCCGTGCCACCTCCCGTTGTGCACACCTTGCCTCGCGTAAAGATTACCATCTATCATTCCGAGCCGTCTGAGGGTCCGGATGTTTATGAGAAGATGGACGAGATGAAAGATCAGTTTCTTAAGTTGCACAAGGAATTGAAGACGCTGAGAGGTAAAGACCTGTTTGGAAAGAGTGTTGTTGAGTTGTGCTTAGTACCCAATGTCAAGATCCCAGTGAAGTTCAAAGTGCCTGACTTTGAAAAGTATAAGGGGAACTCTTGTTCGCTTAGTCATCTTGTGATGTATGCCCGCAATATGTCTACTCAGATCGACAATGATCAGTTGCTTATTCACTACTTCCAAGATAGCCTGACTGGCGCTACGCTTCGTTGGTATATGGTGTTGGACAGTGCAAGCATTTGCACTTTCAATGACTTGGAAGAGGCTTTCGTCAAGCAGTATAAATATAATATGGATATGGCGCTAGATAGAGACCAACTGAGGTCTATGTCTCAGAAAGACAAAGAGACATTCAAGTAGTATGCGCCGCGATGGAGGGAGTTGGCTGCCCAGATCACTCCTCCTTTGGAGGAAAAAGAAATGACAAAGATCTTCTTGAAAACACTGAGTTCATTTTACTATGAACGAATGATTGCTAGTGCCTCCAGTGACTTTACTGAAATGGTAAACATGGGGATGAGGCTTGAGGAAGGAGTCCGTGAGGGACGTTTGTCAAAAGATGAGGCATCAACAAGCAAGAGGTATGGTAGTAATTTCGGTAAGAAGAAGGACAGTGAGACGAATGCAGTAATCAGTGGGAGGCAGCGGAGGCCTCAGATCAGAAGAAATCCAACATCCTGTCAACATCATCATCATCAAGTATCCTCGGTAATTTTGGTAATTTCTAATCAACAAGCAACACCAATTCAACAACAATAACGTCAACAACAACAACCGCAACAAAGAACAAACACCTATAACAACAACAATACCAACAACAATCATCATCAATAGAACTTCGAGAGGAAGAAGGTCTCTTTCGACCCGATTCCTATGTCATATGCAGAGCTGTATCCGTCCTTGGTTCTCAAGAACTTAATTCAACCGAGGAACCCACCGCAGATTCCAGAACCACTTCCTTGGTGGTATAAACCTGAGCTTCGTTGTGCTTTTAACCAAGGAGCACTTGGACACAATATTGAGAATTGTTATCCATTGAAGTATGAGGTTCAGAAGCTTATGAAGAGTGGTATGGTGTCCTTCGAGGATTGTGCGCCAAATGTGAAAACAAACCCTTTGCCCGCTCATGGGAACTCTTCTGTGAATATGATGGACAGTTGTCCTGGAGAATTCAAAGTTTTTGATGTGCGTTTTATCAGGAGGTCCTTAGTGTAGATGCATAAGGATGTTTATTTGGTAAGTTATTGTGAGCATGACCATGATGGTTGTGTTGTATGTAGTGTTAACCCGAGGGGTTGCAAAGTTGTGAAAAGGGACATCCAAAGACTGATGGATGAAGGCATGATCTAAATTGTTCAATCCCGTCATGTAGGTGATGATGTAAATGTCACTGTGCCGGTTTTCAGGCAAAAAGAGAGGTTGGTAATCCAATATGACTCCAGTAACAGCAACAGTCAAAGATCAGTATCGCCGTTGGTAATACGGTTAGCGAGCCCTGTAGCGGGGTATTCGTTACCATTAGAGATATTGACTAAATCCAAGGTAAATCATACAAGTCGAGTCGCCACCACACTTCTATTTATCCAAAGGAATGGTTAGAAAGCGAACAAAACCTAAAAGTTTTTTCAAATCAAAAACTAGTAAAAGAGAGTCAGAGATCTGGGTAAGGGGGTTGGTTATGCAATGGGAAGGTGTTAGGCACCCAAAACATCCTAGGTACTCCTAGGGAGCCCTTTTCATACTTGTTGTAAGGTTGTTGTTTTTTGTGAAAAATTTGTTTGTGCAAACATGATTGAAGATATGAGAAGAGAATATACAAGTTTATTTACATTTGTGTTTGGATGGATAAACCCATTGCCTACGTACCATCTTAAAAAAGAGTAGGATCAAAACCTCGTAGTTCGGGGTAAAAATCTCAAAATGAATTGGTGAATTGATTGATCCAAAAGCCTTAAGGTCTTTTGTTATCCAAGGGAGAAAACTCAACCTAAAACCACAAATCCACCATGTGAGGATAGCTTCAACATGCTAGCGAGGGGTTAACCCTATAATAAGCATGGAAGACTCATTGTCCATCACTAAGGATATAGGTGAGTATTACATCTACCACAAGGATAACACAAACCTAATAGCTAAAGGTTATGAAAAAGTTTTGATCAAGAGAGTGGCCATTGAAACCACAAAAGCCATTTGAATGGGTTATATTTACCAATGGAAAGTATGTACAAAATATGGTCAAAGTTGACTTAGAGATTCAATTCAAAATGAGTATTAAGAAAAGAAAATTTGAAAATCAAAAGCATAAGGCTTAGGTTTCTAATGTTGAAAACAAGTATTAAATGTTTGCACAAAAGCTTTGGCTTGGGTTATTGTGGAGGAAAGAAGAAGAATGGCTAAGATCCTAAGCAATGCAAAAGGTGAGGGATAAGAAACAAAACCACAAAAAAGGAGTTCCTCTCAAGCAATCAACAATCAAATGAACTCTTGGAAGGTTCCTCAATGTCTTGAATCTCTCTCTCTTAGGAGCTCATGGTAATGGTTCCTCAATTTGGCTCAAGTGGAAATCCCTAGCACAAAGAAACACACACATTAAAAGGTTCTATTAACAATCAAAGAATGGACAAGAGGGAGTTTAGAATATGGTCCTTTCAATGTTCATCTTCAAGCTTTAAGCATTCTAAAGGCATGAGGCCTAGTTGCTCTTTGACATTTAAGCATTCTAAAGGCATGAGGCCTAGTTGCTCTTCAAACTCCATTAGCTTGGGTAAAGTCCTAAGATCTAAGTCCATTTTGTCCAATTCTTTGCATTTGGTTCACAACAAACAGACAAACACAAGCACAAAAGATATATACACAATTATATGCTCAAGTGAGCAAAAGGCAAATGGCATTAGCATAAACATGTGCTCAAGTGAGCAAAAGAAAAAACAAATGGATAATATGTACAAGAATAATAAATTGCATAAAAGTAAATGTTAATGGTTAATGATTAGTGTTAGTAGTTAGTGTGCCATAAGGAAAATTTAGCGCTATGTTAAGCAATCGTAATTGGACTTATGTAGAAGTCATAACTATCTGAGGCCGATCAATAATAATGTAGGCAACAACACAAGTTAGAAGTCTTGATTAGTGAACCAAGTTCCAACAACTTGCCATGCCAAAAAAGAAAAAGAGAATTCACTTGATCAATTGATCAAGATGAATTAGATTTGAATCAAGGAAGATTAAGTCTCCCTAATCAATGCTAACTTATCAACCTTTAACTCATTGATCAAAAAGAAAGAAGAAGAAGAAGGAGATGAATAATGGATAATGGAAAAGGAAAGAATAAAGTGCATTAAGATGAAATAAAATATACTAATCCATGTGTGTTGACCAAATGACATTGAGAGTCAAAGTCAAATAATGAGAAACCAGAAATGAGATGAAGATTGGAGGTCAAACAATAAGCAAAATATTTTTGGCATTTTTAATATTAAAATAAACTTGAATTAAAAATGAAAGAAAGGTCAAACTTCAAAATCACTTCAAATCAACCTTGAAAGGTCCAAGTGATTTATCCCAAGTTCAACAAGGTCAAACAAGGTTTGACAAAAAATTTCAGCATTTTTAAAAGTCAGAAACTATTTTTAATCAATTAAAAATGAATAAAAAATAACCTAATTGAACTAAAATCTCAAATCAATTGAAAAATTGATGAGAATATTTTTCATAGATCTATCATCATTCAAATAGGTTAGGACAATATTTTTGTATTTTTTGAATATCAAAAACTATTTAAAATGAATTAAAAATAACCAGAAAAGAGAAAATTCACAAAAAATATCAAATGACAAAATAAAAAATATTAAAAATCAAAATTAGAAACTAGAAATTATTTGAAGAAGAATGCAATTGGTGCCATATTTTTTGGAATTAAAATGAAGAAGATATGAATTTTTGAAAATAATGGAAATAATAGAAATTAAATCAGAAAATAGGAAAATCAAAAAAACCAGGAGCGTTTGATCAAGCCTCATTAATTGACGTGGCTGATCAAACGCTCCAGACGCGCGCTTCCACCATACGCCTTGGTCAACTGAAACACACCAAGCCTTTAAATAAGTCATAACAATGGACGCGTGTGATTGAATCTAGAAACTCACATGGACGGATCAGATTGAATTTGGGAACCAGACGGTGGCCAGCGCCACCGTCTTCTCCGGCCAACCTCCGGCCACATCCAAAATTTGCAGAACTTAAAATGGAAACCAAAATGAACGATCTAGGTATCATTCGAAAGAGGAAGTGATGTACATCACCCCTGTACCACTCAATTCCACTCTAGATCTCTATATTGAGAGAAATCAGAGGTGGAAATTCTGTGGTGTTCATGTGAACTTCATGGATTTCAACAATTGAGCACTCAAAATAATTGCCTCTATGAAGAGGACTTCACCCAACACAATATCCAAGCAAATAGATCAATAAATAGTGAGTTTCGAAGAAAAAACCAGTTGGAGAGAACCTTTGAATTGTGGTGATCTGAGCTTGTTTCCTTGCTTCCTTTGGCCAAACAGAGCTTCAATGGATTATGAGAGAGAGGTCTAGGAACTTTAGATCTAGAAATTCAACCAGATTTAGTTGAATTTCAGATCTGAGAAATTTGAATGAAAATGAAATAGTTCCTTTGGTGAGAGGTTTGGTTTTCAATTCAGCAGCATTTCAGGTTGATTCATGGATGAAAATTGAATGGAATGATTCCTCTATTTATAGAAGGAGAGGCAAGGCAAGTGTGATCAAACTCATGTGCATGGCAAGAGGATATTCATTGCATGGGCTTGCATGATCATGTAGAAGGCCCAAATCCAATGCCAAATGCAATCTGAGATATAATTGAGCTGAAATGGACGTGTAGTTGGCAATGCATAGGCTTGTGTAATGAGTTTCAACATATTATGCACAATTATGCCTAAAACGTCTCCTCTTCGAAAATGCCATTTGCCAAATCCAAACATGAGCATGTGAGTAATGGTTGGAAAGGTCTTGGTGTAAGGAACAAATGTTATGTTGGGCAAAAATCCATTTGAAGTATGGAAATTAGTGAATTTTGCGTTTAAAGTGTAAGGTGCAAAACATGCAAAGGTGAGGTTTCCAAATTTGGCCAATGTTCAAGCCCCTCTGTTTTGAGGATGCAAACTTCAAATGAAAAAAACCTTCAACATCTAAGTTGTAGATATTTTCAAGACAATCAAAATGGACTTAAATTTTGCATCATTTGGATTTTTGATGAAAGAGTTATGGGCACTTCAAGTTGGACTTTTTGCCTTTCAATGCATTTGGTCCAAAGTGACCTATAATGTTTTGCATTATCACATGTATTTCCTTTGAGATTTTGAAATTTTTTTCAACATAACATTTGAAGTAGACATCTTAAGATTTCCAATTAATTTGATCCCACCTCAAAAAGCATAAAAAATGAATGAGTTATGTTCTTGGGAAGTTGACCCAAAATTAGGGTTTCAGTCAAAATGACCTATAATGTATTGGAATGGGAGATGACCTTCCAAGCTCCAAATCAATTTTTGATGAACATGAAAATTGTTCATATTGTGCTTAAGAACATTTTTTAGTTTTGGATCATCTTCATTTGACCAACACATAAAACGTTAGGTCTCAGTACATTTCAAAATTATTAGATGAATTGACTGATCAACTTCTCAAGTCCATGACTCATATATTGATGAATTGATGATTGAGGACACTAAAATAAGTTCAAATATGCATGAAATGAAGAATTAAAGAAACTTCCCTTGATTGTATTTGATCATGGGCTGAGGTTGCTTCAAGAGCAAGGCATTATGGATGATCTGATGAACTAGGGTTTCCTTGGGGAACAAACCCCAAACCCTTTGACTTGCTTTAATCAAAATGATGAATTGAGATGCTAGGGAGGCATATTTGATGGATGAGAGATTTGGGAACCATTGCCATGTTTGCTATCATCTTCACTTGGCCATATCTCTGCACAAAGGATCTCCTTGAAGCTCTTGACTTTGTGATTGCTCAAGCTACAAACAAGAAATGTTAGTGACATATTTTTGTGCTTTTGGTTAGTAAACAAAATAAGAAAAGCAATAATATACAATTCAAGCATACTTGGTGATCTCAAACCACTCACAAGAGGCCCCACCCAAAGGTAAAGGGAACCAAGATGCTTATGATCCTTGAGGCAATGCAAATGCAATGCTATGATGCCATGAGGGATCTTAGGGACAAAATTAGGGTCTTACAGGCCCAGTCCTGTATTCATCTGATAAAGTTGTGCCATATTAGTATAATGCTATAATGATGAAGAATGTCCAAGAGGTCCTGTTACCTACGACTATTTCAGTGGTGAGCATTGCTAATGTTACAAAGGTGACCCGCAGTGGTCGAGTGTTTGGGCCGGTGTTCCCAAAGGATAAAGAGGAAACAATTGTTTGTAAGAAAGTGGAGGTACCTAGTATAGACCCAATTGCTTGTTCAAAAGATAAGTCTGGTGAATCCAGCAATTTGAAAACCAATGATGATGATGAGGTATTCCGACTAATAAAAAGGAGCGGGTTTAATGTGGTGGAGCAGCTTCTCTAGACCCCCTCAAAAATTTCAGTGTTGTCTCTGTTGATGAATTCCGAAGCGCACAGAGAAGCACTACAGAGAGTTCTTGAACAAGCGTTCGTAGAACATGATGTTATTGTGGATCAGTTTGATCACATCATGGCTAACATCACTTCTTTCAACAATCTCAGCTTTTGCGACGACGAACTCCCTAAGGAGGGCAGAAATCATAATTTGGCTTTGTACATCTAGATGAATTGGAAGGAAGATGCTTTATCAAACGTGCTTGTTGACACCGAGTCGTCACTAAATGTGCTTCCGAAGTCAACTTTGTCAAAGCTATCTTATCAAGGAGCGCTCATGAGGTATAGTGGTGTAATCGTCAAAGCCTTTGATGGTTCGCGAAAGACGGTAATTGGTGAAGTGGACCTTCTAGTCTAGATAGGTCTGAGTGATTTTCATATTAATTTTCAAGTAATGGATATCCACCCGACCTACAGCTGTTTATTGGGAAGGCCATGGATTCATGAGGCAGGAGCTATTACTTCCACTTTACACCAGAAGCTCAAATTTGTCAAGAATGACAAGCTTGTGATTGTTGGCGGGGAGAAGGAGCTGTTGGTTAGCCACCTGTCATATTTCTCTTTTGTTGAAGCTGAGGATGAGGTTAGGACTCTGTTCCATGCCTTACCTATTACTGCTGAGAAGAGAGTTGGGACACCTATGTCCTCATTGAAAGATGCTCAGAAGATTGTTGAAGAAGGTATTGTTGATCAGTGGGGGCGCATGGTAAAGGTCTCCGACAACAAGGGCAAAACCGGTTTGGGGTTCCAGAAAGGCTCATCAACTGCTAGATCTGAAGATATGCAACTTAGCTTTCATAGCGGAGGGTTCATTCATGGCAATAAACAACACTTAGTTGTTGTGCTAGAGGATGACGAAGAGGAAGACTGCACCAATTTTGTGACGCATGGAAAGGATTGCAACAATTGGACTGCTGTTGATATTCATGTTATTTTGCATCGATCTAGGTAATTGCTTTTATATGTTTTAAAAATCCTTCTCCCATGCCTAAGGGGGAAGTGAACATTGTTTGGGCATTTTCAAATTGATCATCAATAAAATTAATTCTATTCATCCATATCTATGATGTTTGTTTTTACTTTTTGTTTTATTCTGAAAATGGTAATCACAAAAAAACATAAATAAATAATATAATTGTCCATCTACATGATATTTGGACACAAATTCACTTCTCTAAAATCAAAATATCAAATCATTATGCAGGTTGGTTCCTAACCCCATTGAATACAATGATCCTGCTCCTTCTCCCAATTTTGAATTCCCTGTGTTTGAAGCCGAGGAGGAAAGTGATGTAGAAGTGAGTGATGAATTATCTCGTCTTCTTGAGCAAGATGAAAAGACCATTCAGCCATTCGAAGAGCAGATTGAGCTAGTCAACTTGGGTTCCGAGGATGATGTGAAGGAAGTCAAGATTGGGTCTCGACTGTGTCCAGATGTTAAGAAGGGGTTGATTGATCTTCTTCGAGAGTATTCAAATGTGTTTGCTTGGTCCTATCAAGACATGCCTGGGTTAGATTATGAGATTGTGGAACATAGATTGCCGTTGAAGACAGAATGCCCGCCAGTCAAGAAGAAGTTGAGAAGAACGCATCCTGATATGGCTGTGAAGATCAAAGAGGAAGCGCAGAAGCAGATTGATGTTGGTTTCCTTGTAACCGCTGAGTATTCGTAGTGGGTGGTCAATATTGTGCCTGTACCAAAGAAAGATGGAAAAGTTCGCATGTGTTTTGATTATAGAGATTTGAATAAAGCCAGTCCGGAAGATGATTTCCCTCTGCCACATATTGATATGTTGGTAGACAATACTGCTAAATTCAAAGTCTTTTCATTTATGGACGGATTTTCCGGATATAATCAGATCAAGATAGCACCCAAAAATATGGAGAAGACCACATTCGTTACACCTTGGGGAACGTTCTGTTATAGAGTGTTGCCTTTCGGTTTAAAGAATGCTGGTGCAACTTACCAAAGAGAAATGACTACTCTCTTTCATGATATGATGCATAAAGAGATTGAAGTATATGTCGATGACATGATTGCTAAATAAATTGATGAAGAGGAACATGTTAAGCATTTGTTGAAGCTATTCTAGCGTTTGAGGAAATATAAACTCCGTTTGAATCCCAATAAGTGTACTTTTGGTGTTCGTTCTGGTAAGTTGTTGGGCTTCATTGTCAACGAGAAGGGTATTGAGGTTGATGATGTGATCTGATCAATAATTGAATGTTAATCATGCTGAATTCATGTTGGAAGGCCATGTAAGTGTGTATGAAAGTGGAAGTGGAAAACATCCAAATGGTCCTTCAACTTACACCCATGAGTAAGTCCCTCATTATTTAGCAAAATGAGATGATCTTGGACTTTTTGGAAAGTTGAGATCAAGGGGAACAAGTTTCATATTGAACACATTTTCATTTGAAGCTTGGATCATGATGAATTTTGAGGTGCAAGTTTGGGAAATCAAAGATATTTGAAAATTTTCTAAGTCCCAAGTCAAATGTTCACTTCCTCCACCTTGAGTAACTTTTTTTATGGACTTCAAATGAAAATCATTCCTTCATAAAAGTTGTATCTATTTCAAGTATCTTAAATTTGGTCACAAATTTGACCTCATTTGGATTTGGAATGAAGTAGTTATTCATTTTAGAAGTTGAGGAAAGTCACTTATTCAATGGTATTGGCCCAAAATGACCTATAATGTTTCCTCTTGGCACATGCATTTGCAAGTTAAATTTTAAATTCCTCCAAACATAAAAGTTGAATTAGACATATTTAATTTTATCATGGAATTTGAATGGATTTTATCTCATAAATATTGATCAAGTTATGGTCTTGGGAATTTGACCTCCAAACTAGGGTTCAGACAAAATGACCTATAATCTTTCACCATAACAAAATGACTTTCCAAGCAAAACTAGATCTTGACTTCAACATGAAAGTTTTTTGGACTGTCATTTAGAGTAAATGTTCTCTTGGAATCATTTTCATATGACATAAATTGTAGGAGATAGGGTCTAGGGAACCCCAGTTTTGACCAGTTGACTTTCTCTAGTTAACCACCATGAACCAACTTGCTAGCTTGACATTCTCTTGACTTTTGGGACTAATGGAGGATCATACATCCATAAGATGATGTAGAGTGAAGTATCACTTTAAATATTTGATCAATTGTTGAAGAAGTCACACAAGATACCCAGATGAATTAGGGTTTCCAAGGCAAAAAAACTCCAAACTCTTGATGATATCTTGATCAAAATAAGATGTGAAGATCATGAGGATCCATATATGGTGCCTAGAGAAAATTTGAATCATTTCTTGATTGAACTCCTTGCATTGAGGGTCTCAAACCCTAGATGTGAGCTTGATATATCATGGGTGAGTACACACACTACCTACAAAAGTAACAAACTATACATTGACATATTTTTTGGTGTTTTGGTTAGTAAACAAAGAAAAATGAAGTATGATACAATCAAATATGCTTGGTGATCTCTCCCAATGCAAACCCAATAAATGAAGGGCAAGGAGGATGCCAAGGTGTGATCCCAAAGTCAATGCATATAATGAGATGGCATGAGGGATCTTAGGGTCAAAATTGGGGTCTTACAACTGCCCCTATTTAAGGACATTCAAACTGAGTAGATGAAGGTTAAAATATTCGTATCGACTCTGTAAAATGGACTTAAATAACAACAATAGAAGTAAAATTTGGTCCCTAAGAGACCAAATGATGCATATGATATGAAATGTTAAAAATAATCTTTATGGGAACATGTGGCCACAAAGAAAAAGAATCCGGAGAGACTGAAAGTCTGCAGGAGCATAATGCATTCCATAAGGAAAACTCACTGGGAAAACAGAGACTCTGGGGGATAAAAAGTTGTGCGTAGGCCAGGCTGCGACTTAAAACTGTTAGGGGACACGAGGGATTCCATGAAAATAAATCAATGGAAAGACTCAGTTGGGGATAAAGGAAAAATCTGCAGGGGAAATAGGTAAATCGGGACAAAACTGAAATACTCGAACCAAACAAGAAACAACGAATTCACTGAGGAAATACGCGCTCAGACTCGACTAGGGAAGAAATGAACTTCAACACAGAAGTAACCGAAGTATATAATCCATTACCGGTTACTGGGTAAGTGTAAGTTTAAGGAGTGCCTTAGAGGGGGGGTGAATGAGGCACTTAGAAGATTTTCCGGATTTTTTACGGTTTATTGATTTTTACTTTCTTGCGATGCTTATGTGTAGAAAAGCGGTAAAGAGCGGAAATTAAAGAACACCATGATGTATAGTGGTTCCCCTCACAGATCGAGAGTACTCCACTCCCCTTTTAACACGAAAGAGAATTCACTATAATGTTAGATTCCTAGACAAGACACCTTAAGGCCTTCCTATCTAATTCTAACACACCAAGAACAATCCTCTTGGATTTACAATATTTAAAGTCCAATCGAGACTCAAATTCTCACAAAAGGACCTCTTGCATCCACACACTGGATAGCAAGGATAAAACCTTACAAACTTATTCTTAACAGTCCTAAAAATAAGTTGTAATCAAGAGATACAATTTTGAATTTTTGTAGAAGATGAAATAGTTGGAAATTTGAAGTATATCAATTTATCAATTGATCGTCTCCTTTGTAACACTTAATTCTCACAATAATTATACAAGTGTTCTTTGTATGGAATGAAACTATGATGCTTGAAAAGAAGGTTTATGCAAGGTGTCACTCTTAAGAAAATTTGGAATAACACTTAAAAAATATTTGAGAGAATATGAGTAATTGATTTGAAATTTTTGCAAGGAGGTTTATGCAAGGTTTCACTCTTAAGAAAATTTGGAAGAACACTTAAAAAATGTTTGAAAGAATATGAGTAATTGATTTGAAATTTTTGCAAGGAGGTGAATTTGAAATCTGAAAAAAATGATGTATATATGTTGTCTAAACACCTCCTCAAATGGATGCAATTACCCAAAGGATGCCATGGTTCATGGTAAAGAAAATAGAAAAGTTTCCATGAAGAGATGCACTGATTTTTGCCTCTGGTTCAGTGGTAATCGATTACCTTAATATGTGTAATCGGTTACTTGCCTCCAATGTGCAAAAATATTTGAATTTTTCACAGAGTATTCGATTACCTTAAAATGGATAACCGATTACTTCATGCCAGATTTGAAAAATAACTTAAAAAATGAAGTGTTATGATTTCTTTGATGCATAAAATTACTTCCAATGATTATGGCATGAATGAGACATGTTTTAAACACTTGTATAATCATCTAGAGGTCAAGTGTTATACCTATTCATTTGAAATACAAATCTTCATGAGTTTCACCGAGACTTGATCATTTAGTTGAAAACTTCCTTCATGAGCTTGAATCTTGATCAATCCTTTTTGTTAATCAATCTTAGACTTGTAGAGAAGTTTGTCGTCATCAAAACATTTGAGAAGTCATGTCTTCATAGTAAGGAGATAACATAGTTTGACAGGGAGGACATCCGTTACCGGTTAGGGTAAACATTACAAGGATGACTCGCTAAGGGCAACATGAGGTGCATCCATTACCAGTTCCTAGGTAAGATTAACCTGCTGGGGAGAAGCCAAATAGGATTTACAACTACTGGTTACTGGGCAAAAGACCGATGAGAGAGAATATATGTCACTGGTTAAAGTGAACATATCAAGGATAAAATCAAAGGGAAGAATATCGGTCACCAGTTAAGACGAACATATCAAGGATAGACTATTGGGGAAAAGTACGAATTACATCTATCAGTTACTGGATAGAACACCAAAAAGAGAATATATGTCACCTGTTAGGATAAACATATCAAGTATAGACTCAGAGGGGAGAAATAGGAATTACATCTATCAGTTACTAGATAGAATACCAAGAAGATAATATCTGTCACCGGTTAGGATGAACATATCAAGGATAGACTCTGCAGGGGGAATCAGGATTTACAACTACCGGTTACTGGGCAGAAAACCGCAAAGAGGAGGAAACCCGTCATAGGTTAGGATGAACATATCAAGGATTGACCCTCTAGGGAATAAAATAGGGATTACAACTACCTTTCTACTGGGTAGAAAACCACAAAGAGAATATCCGTCATCGGTGAAGATGAACATCAAGGATAGACTCAGAAGGAAAGAATATTCGTCATCAGTTAAGATGAACATATCAAAGGTAGACTACCTGAGGATAGATTACCGTTACCGGGTATTGGGTAAGAGTAAAGTACTCGCAAATTGAGAAGGATATTACTAGTTACTGGGAAATAGACTCTCAGGGGACCAAAAGCATTGATCTAGTTAAGAGCTAGAAAGAAACGGCCAATCAAAGACTCGACCCGATGAGGATATAACTCAAGGGGAGTGGTTCCATCCAGATAATCGACTGGAGAGGAGGCTAAAAATAATAATCATCCATGAGTAAATAACTCAGTGGGGAATGAGAAAGGTTAAATTCTTTCTACTTAAGGGGTTGACACTCTACAATTGAGGGAGGACAGACACACCAAATCTGCGTGGGGGAAAGGATACCACCATAGCAGAGGATCAGAAAAAATGAATCACAAGACGCAATAATAATGCAATCATGAAATCTATGAATGTATATGTATATATATATGTATATGATGCTTATGCTGAGAAAGCAATCATAAAGGATACAAATGTCACTAATTTGAATCATCGCTACAACACTCGGCTAATCTCGATAGGATGGAGGCATCGACTGGAGAAAGAGTTGGGATGGATATAAACCATCAATCTCAAAGGTTCGACCCTGGGTGGGAAAGGGAACAGGTCCGTTGAGGATTTGAACCATCAACTCTAAGGGGAATTTTAGGTCAACACCATATCAAATGGGAGACAACCTCGTAGGGGGGTACTACCGAAACTGCTCAAGAATCAGTGCTGTCATGGGATCAGGAGTGAAATCCGTTGGCGAACTGAGGGGAAATGAAATCTGTATTGAATTTATGAAAACCGTTTAGAATACATGCTTGAAATCAGCTGGGGAGGCGATCTCAAAACTCAGTTGGGGAAACTAACTTGCTGCACCAACTGCTTGGGGAAGACCAACAGTGCTTCGTGTTTTGGGACCCACCAATTTTCAGACTGTTGTTGATATTCCTTACTGAAATCGATTGATTAAAAGTAATTGCTTTTATTTTAAGAAAAATGATTTTGATTTTAAATTCAATTTCACAAATGACAATCATAAAATTTAATTCTATTTGGCTGAAAGATAAACAAGAGTAGAAACAATTGGATAAAAAGCTCAACTTTATTTAATAGAATGGTAGTCTGTAAATGACAAGACTCCATAGATCTTTACAAAAGTCGAAAAATGGTAATTTACATGGAAAATGGCTACATTAAATACAATGATCACTAGTCCTTCTACCAACTTCAATCGCCACTATGCTCTTGGCTTTGGTTGAGAGTGATGAATCAGTACCAAATGACGTCCTCAAGAATGTCTTCAAGACTGAAGGTCTACTGAATGCAGTTACTTGCCATAATCCCTAATTTTTGCATAAATTGCCCCAATGTGAGGTACTCAATCTATCAGGATAAAATTTTATGTTTTATGTCTCTAATTTTTGCCTGGATCGGCCTTTCGGGTTTTCAATCCACTGAGATGCTCTTTTTTGCCTAAGCTACCCTTTCGGCTTTTCAACTTAGCGAGCTGTTCTTTTCTTTTTAGGAGAAGTATTTCTTGACTGCATCATCATTCATAGGAAGAGTGAACTCTTCCCATCCATGGTAAATTCATGACCATTAAGCTATGGATAAACTTAGCGTTAATAAAACCAGAGTCGCCACCGCACTTTTATTGTTTCCAAGGGAAAAGGGAAAAGTACGAACAAAATCCAAAGATAAGAATTTTCAAATCAAAACTAATAAAATGCCAGAGATTACACGTAAGGGGGTTGGTTACATAGAGGGAAGGTGTTAGCACCCAAAGTGTCCTAGGTACTCCTAGGGAGCCCTTTTTTATGTGTACATGTGTTTTGGTATGAAAAGATGTTTGCAATAAATAGAGTGTGGGGATGAAAAAAGAATTCATTAATTATATTTTTGTGTTTGACAAGACCTTCGGACTTGTGCCTACGTACCAACATAAAAATGAGGGATCAAAACCTCGTAGTTCGTGGTAACAGTTTCAAAGTGCGTGAGTTGCTTTTAATAAAATTTTATGTTTAAAAGAGGCACCAAAGGCCTAAAAGAGTTTGGATGGGTGTTAGTTCTTTTTTTCTTTTGAAATTTTAAGTCAATATGGTTAGATTCATTTACAAATTTGATTAAGAAAGAGAGTTTAAGAATGCAATGGCATAAGGCCAAAGTTCCTAATATGCAATAAAGAGTCTATGTTTAGAAATCATAAGTTAAGAAGATTTTAAAAGGGGGGAGAGATTTGAAATTAAAGAGGTGGGAGGAGATGAAGAGACTAATCCTAAGCAAAATTTTAAAGGTTAAGAGTTAAAAAGATCTGACCAATGGGATGCAATCCAATAGACGAGAATGTCATATAGAAATACAATTTTCCCTTGGACTTCAGAATCTAGAAATAACAATACACACATAGCAAGATGAAGAGCAAGGAATCAAATAAAGATATCCACATCCAAGCAAGCAACTGCATAGTCTTCTTCATAATCACCCATGCATCAGATGACATACTACTTGAATGGCTCAAAATAAGGCATTAGACACAGGTTCAAAGTAACAACTTCATCAAGACCATGTAGCAGATGAACTCAAATGGATCTCAACACTTGCATCAGATGGAAATTTAATTCACAAGCACTTGGTTTCAGAAAAGTTGGCATTGGCCAAGTCCTTTTGCATAGGGAATGTTGCCAAATTCTAAGTCCAAGTCTCATATCAAATTCAACAGTCCACACAAATCTTTTTTAGAGCTTTTTGTTGTTATTATGTACATTAAGGTCAAAAGACCACAAATACAAACAAAAATACACAAACAAGTATATACAATCACAATATATGGCTCAAATGAGCAAAGTGAAAATGCAATAAAGATAAACAAGTGAAATGGTATGACTAATAGCAATTGATAAAAGACTTGAATTTAAAGTACATAAAAGTAAATGGCTTGAAATTAAAAGTTAGTTAAATGTTAGTTGATTAGAAGTTAATATTCTTCTTTCTTTTTGTTATTTAAGTCATTCTTTGGAGAACACTCAACCCTCTATTCACAAGCATGGATCCTTGAACCAAGACATCTTCCAAAGGAAGGGAAAAAGGCCAAGTTTCCATACAATACCATGAAAGGGGAGAGACTTACAATCTCACTTACTAGAATGCTATGCTTTTGGGTCAAAATTTAGCGCTATGTTAAGCAATCGTAATTGGACTTATGTAGAAGTCACAACTATCTGAGGTCGGGCAATAGAAATTTTAGTGTTAATGCATGTTAGAGATATGGTATAATAAACCATACTCCTAAAACATAGCACACTTAAAAGAAAATGGCAAAAGGGTGGACCTAATCTCATCCATACTTGTATTGGTTTATGAACCAATTATCCTTCGGATATAGAGATATCATAGGTCAATGAAATGGATGGGATAAAAGGGGATTGAATATGAAGAGGGAAGGGAAATGAGACAAACACAAATTGGTCATGGAAGGACTTTTATAAAATTAAAATTATTCATTCATTTTGGGAGATGAAATGTATATTTCATCAATCCCCTAAATCCAGGGATTTTAATCCAACAAAGTCCAATCAACCTTGACCAAGGCCCAAATAACATAGTCAAACTCAACAATTCAATAGAAATAGCTCAACACAATTTATTCACAATCAAATAATAAAAAAACAATTAAAAATGCATTAAATTAAATTATGGTTGATCAAAAACCTAAAACCTCTTCAAAACACCAAATAAATGGCCAAGAGATTTATCATAGGTCAAACAAGGCCAAAGGACCTTGGAGAAATTTTTTCAATATTTTTGGAAACTTAAAAGTATTTTTAAACAATTAAAGATATGCACAAAAACAATTAAATCATAAAAAATATTAATATTGATCCAAAAAATGATTTTAATTCAGAAAATGAAAGAGAAAAATATTTGAATTTTTTTGGTGAAAGTCCCATGTTTTTTGGATCAATATTAAAACTAATATGAATTAATATAAATAAGGCAATTAAAATAAAAATCAGAAATTACAAAAAAACGTGGACCACTTGATCTGCCTCATTAATTGAGGTGGGAGATCAAGTGGATCAGAACACGCTATCCATACGTTCCCTAGTCAAATGTCCCACACGCGTGGTAATCACTTTGGATGCTCAGGATTAAAACAATTTAAACGGATCATGTGGTTCAGAAGGATGCCAACACATCACCGGAGCCAGAGCTCCGGTCTTCTTCTCCGGTGGACCTCACCGAACTGGTCCACCCTCAACCATCACCAAAATTAAAAAGGAGGATATGAATTTAAAGAAAAAATGCTCAGGAGCTCGAATCTGGCCTCAATTTTGTCTAAGTCCAAGTATATAGAAAGATACAGGGAGTTGAAATTTGAGGATCATGATCTGAGTTGCTTCGATTTGACCTCTAAGCAACTAAATCTTATTGCCTACATTGGTAAGACTTCAGACAACCAAAAATCAACAAGAATAATGGAGAATTGAATGAGAATCGAAGAGATGAAAAATTATGAAAATCACCTTCAATGTAGCTTCAGATGGACATGATCTTGCTCTCAATTATGCTCGGACTTGCTTCAGATGCTTAACGGAGTGGAAATGGATTAAAGAGAAGAAAGGACTTTTGGAGTCTCAATATCAAAAACAGTGAGAGATTCAAACTCAATTTTCAAAGAAAATCTTCAAGCTTATCCTTTGAATATGAGGGTTTAGGGTTAGTGATTCAAAGCTTGCGCGCCAGGGTCCCTAATTCTGAGCAAGAGGACTTCTATTTATAGCCAAGGAGATTGATAATTGCACACTTCCATTTTTGGCCAAAGTTAAAAATCTCACTTGCATGTCCGTGTGATAGGCCCATAAAATGATGCACTTAGGTTCAAAATTATGTGTAAGCAATGCTGAAGTCATGTGGAAAAGCCATGCAATCGTGTATGAAAAGTGGAACTTCAAATCTTCCAAATGGTCCTTCAACTTTAAACAATGCGCAAGTCATTCATACTTTGTTCAAATGAGATGAATTTGGACTTTTTGGAAAGGCTAAATCAAGGGGAACAACTTTAGTTTTGAACAATATTTCATTTGAAGCTTGGATCGTGCTGAGTTTTAAGGTAGAAGTTTGGAAAATCAAACGTATAAAAAAAAATTCTAAGTATCAAGCCATATGCTCACTTCTTCCACCTTGAGTAACTTTTTCTATGGACTTCAAATGAGAACAAGCCCTTCATTAAAGTTCTAGATCTCTCAAATTAATTCATATTGGTCATAAATTTGACTTCATTTGGATTTAGCATGAAGGAGTTATGCATTTCAGAAGTTGAGGAAAATCACTTGTTCAATGGTATTGGCACAAAATTACCTATAATGTTTCCCTTTATCACATGTATTTTCAAGTTGAATTTGCACTTAATACTAACATAAAAATTGAATTAGACATCTTAAATTTTATAATGCAACTTGAATGGCTTTCACCTCCTAAAAATTGAGCAAGTTATGGTCTTGGGAAGTTGACCTACAAATTAGGGTTTAAACAAAATGACCTATAATATTTCACCCTAAAAAATGACTTTCCAAAAAAAACTAGCTCTTGACATCAACATGAAAGTTGTTTGGAATGTCATTTAGAGTAACTTTTCTCTTGGAATCATTTTCATATGACAAACATTGTAGGAGATAGGGTCTAGGGAACCCTAGTTTTGACTAGTTGAATTCCTCTGGCCAACCACCATGAACCAACTTGCTAGCTTGATATTCTCTTGACTTTTGGGACTCATGGAGTATCATATATGCATAATATGATGAAATGTGAAGTATCCCTTGAAATATTTGACCAATTGGTGAAGAAACTTATTGAAGAAGTCATATAAGATACCCAGATGAATTAGGGTTTCCAAGGCAAACCAACTCCAAATTCTTGATGATTTCTTGATCAAAATAACATGTTAAGATCATGGGGATCCATATATGATACTGTAGCAGTAAATTCACGATCATCAAGCTATGGATAAACTAGAGATCAAATAACAAGAGTCGCCACCGCGCTTTTATTGTTTCCAAGGGAAAACGGAAAAAGTACGAACAAAACCCAAAAAGTAAGAAGTTTTTAAATCAAAACTAATAAAATATCAGAGATTACAGGTAAGGGGGTTGGTTACACATAGGGAAGGTGTTAGCATCCAAAGTGTCCTAGGTACTCCTAGGGAGCCCCTTTTGTGTGCATATGTACTTGGTTTAAAGTGATGTTTACAAACAAATAGAATGGGGGGATGAGAAAAGAATTCATTAATTATATTTTTGTGTTTGACAAGACCTTCGGTCTTGTGCCTACATACCAACATAAGAATGAGGGATCAAAACCTCGTAGTCCGTGATACAAATTTCAAAACAGATGCATTGCTTTTAACAAAAATTAAGTTTGTAAGGCACAAAGGCCTAAAAATGGTTTGAATGAGTTAGTTATTTTGGGTTTTTGAAAGTTTAAGTAAAGTATAATTAAGTTTATTTAAAAGTTTGATTTAGAAAAGAAGTTTGAAATGCAATGGCATAAGGCCAATGTTTCTATCTTTTGCAAAAGTGGTCAAAGTTGAGAACAAAATAAGTTCAATCAAAGAAGATTTTGAAAAGGGAGGGAGAGATTTTGAAATTAAAGAGATGGGGAGAATATGAAGAGACTATCGTATGTACTAAAATTAAAAGTTTAGAGTTGAAAAGATCTGACCAAATGGGTAGCAATCCAATAGACAAAAATGTCAATAGAAACCCAGAATTCCCTTGGACTTTTAGAATCAAGCAACACACAAATGCACAATTATATTATCTTGAAGAGCAAGGCATCAAATAAAGATGGCCACATCCAAGCTTGTCCGTTCCATGATCTTCTTCAAGGTTGCCCATGTAACAGACGAATTTCACAAGTCACAGGTTCAAAATAATAGCTTCACAATGATCATGTCGCAGATGGGCTACCTTGAAGATCAATAAAATTATTTATTGAAGCTTCACAATGATCATTACTTCACAAGTTTTCAAAATGATCACAGGTTCAATAAATGCCAAATATAGGTTCAAGAAATAATCAGCTTCCATAAATGCCAAATATTTTTACAAATGAATTTCACAAGTCACAGGTTCAAAATAACAGCTTCACAATGATCAAGTTCAAAATAACAGCTTCACAAGGCCCAACAACAAGAGTCAAACTCAAACAAGTCATCACAATTGGTCAACAAAATTATTTGGCATTTATTGAAATTAAAAATACTAAAGTAATGCATTTTAATTAAATATGGTTTGTCAAATTCCTAAAACCTCGTCAAAACACCAAAGAAATGACCATGAGATTTATCATAGGTCAAACAAGGTCAAAGGACCTTGGAGAATTCTTTTTAGAATTTTTAAAGACTTAAAAGTATTTTTAAACAATTAAAAATAATCAAAAAATCAATTAAATCATGAGAAATATTAATAATGATCCAAAAATAATTTTAATTCAGAATATAAAAGAGGAAATTATTTGAATTTTTTTGGTGAAACTCTCATGTTTTTTGGATCAATATTAAAATTAATATGAATTAATGAAAATAAAAGGAATAAAACAAAAATCAGAAAATATGAAAAAACGTGAGCCAATTGATTTCCCTCATTAATTGAGGTGGCAGATCAAGTGGACTACAACACGCATTCCATGATGGAACCTAGTCAGCGCGCCACACGCGTGGTAATCAAAACCAACGCCTCAGATTAAAACAAAATGGCAAGATCATGTGGCTGGTGTAGCGGGGTTTTCATTACCTTTAGGTTTATTGACTAAATCAAAAGTCAACATACAATTCGAGTCGCCACCGCACTTTTATTTGTCCAAAAGAAAGGCTAAAAAGCGAACAAAAGCCAAGGTAAGAAGTTTTTCAAATCAAAAACTAATAAAAATGTCAGAGATCTAGGTAAGGGGGTTGGTTATGAAATGGGAAGGTTTTACGCACCCAAAATATCCTTAGTACTCCAAGGGAACTCTTTTTGCAAATATATGTTGTAGGTCGGTATTTGTGAAAAATTGTGCAAAAGATTGGGAGGATGAGAAGAGAATAGATTATATTTACAAATTTTGTTGTTTGAATGGACGAACCCATTGCCTACGTACCATCACAAAGGAGGATCAAAACCTCGTAGTTCGGGGTAAAAATCTCAAAGATTGGTGAATTGATTTGATCAAAAGTCTTAAGGTCTTTTGTTATCAAAGGGAGAAAACTCAACCTAAACCAACAATCCACCATGTGAGGAAGGCTTCAACATGCTAGTGAGGGGTTAACCCTATAATAAGCATGGAAGACTTATAATCCAACACTAAGGATTATGTGAGATTTACATCAACCACTATGATAACTCAAACCTATGACTAATGTTTTTGAAAAGGTTTTAGTAAGGTGGCCATTGGAACCACAAAAACAACTTGAAGTGAGTTATATTTACAAGTTATATTTATTTACAAAATGAAGTCAAAGTTGGGTTAAAGTTCATTCATAATGAGTATTTATAAAAAAAAAGAGTTTGAAAAGTCAAAGGCTTAAGGCCTAGCTTTCTAATTTGAAACAAAGTCAAAGTTTAGAAAAATATATTTGGCTTGGTTAGAGTGGAGAGAAGAAGAGAAGGGCTAGTCCTAAAGCATACAAAGATAAGAGGGGAAAGATAAACCCTTGGAGTTCCTTTTCTTGGAATCATAAAGATGATTCAGGATGCTCCTTTCCTTTGGACTTAGCACATAAGCAAGCAATCAAACAAATTGAACTCAAGCTCCAAGGATTTCTATTTGGCTTGTCTCTTAAATTAGTTGCTCATGACAATGGCCCTCTTTTCACAATCTCAAGATGGAATCCCTATCACACAAGAGCAAACATCAAAAAGTTCACAACTAAATAAGGGGAATGGACAAAGAATAAGTTTGGATGAGAAGTCCTTTGAGATCAACTTTGAATTTTAGCATTCTAAAGTCATGAGGCCTAGTTGCTCTTCAACAAGTTTTGCATTCTAAAGGCATGAGGCCTAGTTGCTCTTGAACTTCTTTAAGCATAGGTAAGTCCTAATTCTAAGTCCTTTCTCCTTTTGCATTTGGTTCGCACAAAACAAACACAAAGCAAACACAAGATAACAATATATTTATATACAATAATGGGCTCAAATGAGCAAAAGAAAAGTGACATAAACATAAAATATATGCTCAAATGAGCAAAGGGAAAAACAATATGAATAAATGAGAAAGAAATAAATGGCATTAAAAGTAAAGGGCAATAAATTAAATGCTCAAGTTAAAGTTAGTAATTAATGGAGGCTATGTTAAGCAATCGTAAGTGGACTAATGTAGTAGTCACACCTATCTGAGGCCGGTCAATAAACATATAGGCAAAGAAACACAAGTTAGAGATCATAACTAGTAAGCCAAGCTCCATAAACTTTCCATGCCAAAACAAAAGGGGAAGGGCCTTGTATGGACTTTAGGTTATTTGCTTGACCAAGAAGCAACCTATCTTGGACACAAAACAACTCACTTGATCATGGATCAAGTTGAGTTTGGTTTGGATCAAAGAAGGTTAAACCTCTCATTTGTGAAGACCAACCATAAGACATTAACTCATTGACCAATAATGAAAAGAATGGGATGAAGAAGAAAGGGAATGGAAAAGAAGACAAGTATCAAGTCCAATTGATCAAATATGAATCAAATCATTATTAATCAATACCAAACAGAAAAGAAATGAAGAATACAAGTCAAAAAGTCAACAATATTTTTTTGGTATTTTTTGAATTAAAATAATATACAAATAAAAATAATCAAATAAGGTAAAACCTCAAATTCAAATCCATTTCAACAAGTCCAATTAAATTCTCTTAGGTCTAACATGGTCAAACAAGCTTTGACTAATTTTCTCACCAATTTTTGAAATCAGAAAGCAATTAAAAACAAATAAAAATAGCACAAAATGGATTAAAATCTTAAATAAATCTCAAATCAAATAAGAAATTGATGAGATTATTTTTCATTGACTTATCATGATCCATAAATGCTAGGAAAATATTTTTGTATTTTTCAAATATCAGAAAGTATTTTAAAATGAATTAAAACTATTAAAAACCAAATAATTCACAAAAAATGTTAAATGAAGTCACAAAAATAATTAAAAATCTAAATATGAAACTAGATTTTTCAAGAAAAACTTTGGAGTTGGTCTTATATTTTTATGACTTCAAATAAATTTTTTATGAATTTTTGAAAATAAAAGGAATTAACTGAAAATAAAAAAAATAGAAATAAATGAAAAATGCGCAGCCACTAGATGAGATTCATTAATTGACATGGCAAGGCTGGATGGCTCAGATGTGAGGGCGCATGGTGTGACCAAGTCAAACGCCTGGCATTATGAATTAAAACAAGTAAACACAATGGATGATCAGGATTAAAACGTGGCAAGGTGATCCAAGGGCCAGGAAGTAAGACATGTTGTAGTGGTGGAAACCACCGTCTTCTCCGGCGAACCACCGAAATCCGGGCACCAATTGCAAAGAAAAAAAGTTTAACCAAAATGAAAAGTAAGGACATGGAAATGAAGCTTGTGTGATGGAGATCACCACTATATCCATGGATCTTCCTCACTCTTCCTATATTGAGAGAAATGTGTAGTGGAAGATCACGGTGTACCAACTATAAATGCACGAAATGGAAAATTGAAACCACCATTGACTTGCCTCAAGTGTGAGGACTTCAGAAAATCACACAAACAAGAGAATACTACATTGAATTGCAAGTTCTAGATCCAAAAAGTTTGAAGGTATACCTCTGAATTGAAGCTCTTTAAGCCACGAAACCTTCAAGATCTTGACTCCTCTTTACTCTAGGGATGCAATGGAGATGATAGGCTAAGGAATAAAGCTTTGAAAATCAACTAATGATGTTGAATTTCAAGCTTGAAAGTGAGAAAAATTTCTGGAAAATTCCTTTGGTATGGCTATGGTTTCAATGCTGCAACATTTCAGATCTCCAAAAGGTTGATGAATGAATGAGAAGGAGTGTTTATTTATAGCTGAAATTGGTTGTGCATCATGCTTCCCTCGTGTGCATGGCATTTGAAATTGGATATGCATAGGATTGTACAGGCGCATGTGAGGCCCAATGATGGGTGCAAAACCTTGTTGAGTTCATTTGGAAAGTAATTGGACGTGTACATGAAGTGGAATTATCTTGCATACCAAGTTATAACATGAAATGCCAAAATACACATAAATGAATAGCTCTTCGAAACTCACCAATGGTAAATCAATAAAAGTAATGTAAGTAATGGTTGGAAAGCCCTTGAAATAAGGAACAAAAGTCATGTTGGGAAAAAATTCATTTGGCATTTGGAAATTAATGAAAATTGGCTGTGAAAATTTAGGTACAAAACATGTTTAAGTCACCTTTGAAAAATTTCACCAAAAGCAAGCCTATTCAAACCCCTCTGTTTTCATGATGCAAGCTTCAAATGGAAAAACTTTCAACATCAAAGTTGTATATCTTTTCAATATGATCAATGTAGACTCAAATTTTGCATAATTTGGATATTCCATGATAAAGTTATGGGCCTTTGAAGTTGGGTACTTTTTCAAATTCAATGAATTAGGTCAAAGATGACCAACATAACATTTTAAGTAGACATCTCAAGATTTCCAATGCATTTGTTCTCACCTCAAAAGCATAAAAATTAAGGAAGTTATGTCCTTGGTAAGTTGACCCAAAATTAGGGTTTCAGTCAAAATGACCTATAATGTTTTGAAATTAATCATGACATTCCATGTTTCAAATGGATTTTGGATATACATGAAAGTTGTGCATATGGTTCTTAAGAACATGTTTTGTCTTGGGGTCATCTTCATTTGACAAACACATCAAAAGTTGTATCTCAGTGGACCTCAGTTTAGTCAGATGACTTTGACTGGTCAACTTTTCAAGGCCAAACTTCCAATCTTTATGAACAAATGATTGAGGATCTTCAAATATACTCATATATGCATAAAATTATGAATGAAAGAACTTACCTTGATTAAATTTGATCATAGGTTGAGGTTTCTTCATGGGTAAGGCACAGTCAAAGCATAGTGAAATTAGGGTTTCCTTGGGAAACAATCCTCAAGCCTTTTGGGTTATCTTGATCAAATTGGCAAATTGAGATACTTGGGAGACATATATGATGATTAGTAGCTTTGTGGACCCTTGTCATGCTTTTTCTCATCTTCATCTAGCCATTTCATTGAGCTTAGGAGCCTCCTAGGAGCATTGGAGCACATGATCACCTGAGCTTCAAAACAAAAAGAGTTAGTGACATATTTTTGTGCTTTTGGTTAATAATCAAATAAGAAAAACAATAATATACAATACAAGCATGCTTGGTGGTCTCAAACCACTCACACAAGTCCCAACCCTAGGGTTAAGGAGCCAAACATGTTGTGATCCTTGAGGCAATGCACTTGTGCAATAACATGATGCCATGAGGGATCTTAGGGTCAAAATTAGGGTCTTACAGATGTCCCTATTTAAGGTCCTTCTAGCCGGAGATATGAAGGTTAAAATCTTCGTCTCGACGAGAGAAAATGGGCTTAAATAATAACAAAGAGACGAATTTCGGTCCCTAAGAGACCTCATGATGCAAATGTATGTATGCAAAATAAAATCTTCATGGTGAATAATTGTCACAAAGGAAAAGAAATCAGAAGAGACTGAAAAATCCATAGGAGTAACACACTCATTAGGGAGTCAGAGACCCTGGTACGGGAATAAGGTAAGAATGCGTGAGCAGGTCACGACTTGAAAACTTGTTGGGAGACACGAAGGGATTCCACGAAAATAAATCGATGGAAAGACTTGAGCTGACGCAAAAATGCATGTATTGGGGAATATGCCAATACAGCAAAACTATCCACAAAGGATACATCGGATAAAAATCCGGACTTAGACGGGGAGGTCCACGAAGGACTCAGCTGAGGAAGCAACACCGAGATATTACTGGTTACTTGGTAATAAACTCAAATAGAGACATGTCATCAAAACACCGGTTACTGGGTGAAAGAACAACATGCTCAAGGAGAAAGAATATCTAAGACCGGTACAAGGGTGAGAGATATCAATCATCTGAAGCATCTGAGGAGGACCAAAAAGCCACATCTCGACTCAGGAAAATCTGACTCCACGGGGGACAGAAAGTCATAATAGGGAGCAGAAGGAAGGAACACCAAGGACACCAGTTACTTGGCATATAATAGGTGACCAACCAGGCGTGAATTGGGAACATATCCAAGACAATCATCATCCGAAATGAGGGCTGAAAAAGCAAACTCGACTTACAGGATGGGCATTCGATTCCACAAGGAAATACGAATCTTACTCGACTAGGGAAGAAAAAAACTTCGACTGAAGAGCGCATGAGATATATTATCTATTACCATTATAACGTAGATAACATACTTGCATGGAAGATTATCCAAAACCAGTTACTGGGTTAATGAAGGATAAATCGACCGAAAAGAAAGGACATCGGGATACCGGTTACTGGGCATATAATGATGACCAATCAGAAGGAGAAACAATCATTACCAAACAAGGGTAAATGAAAGTTGACTCGCAAGGGATAAATTGTCTGACAAAAACAATCATCCAAGAGATATATCACCGGTTACTGGATGGTATACTCAAAAATGAAGGAATATCAATACCGGTTACTGGGTAAAGATAACCAACAAAGAGGGGATTACATCTACTGGTTACTGGGTAAAAAACCACAGAAAGTAGGCTTATAACTACCGGTTACTGGGTAGAAGGCCACCCAAATCCGCTGGGAAAAAGATGAACAATTACCGGTTACTGAGCAATTGAGCAACTAAACCACATGGAAATGCAGGGGAGTAACAAGAAAAGAAAGTCAATCCAGGAGTAAACTAGAAAGACACAATCAAACAAGACTCAACCTGATGAGGATATAACTCAGGGGGGTAATTCCATCCCAATGTATACTTGGGGAGGAAACTGAAACAATAATCATCCACAAGGACATAACCCAGTGGGGAATAAAGAATAAAAGATACACACTTTCTGCCTATGGGGCTGACTCTATATGGAGAGATCATACGCAAACATCTGCTTGGGGAAAAGTATTTCACTAATAGCAAGAGATAACAAGCAAGGATATATGGTAAAGAATGCAACATGAATATCTGAATGATGTGATTATGCATGTATATGCATGATTTGTGTATGATTAATGCTAAGAAACAGACATATGTAACACAAACAAGTCCAAGGATCTCGAACAGACACTCGACACAACGTCTCAACAAGAAGGGCAAAGCCTACTGAAGAAATCAAATTGGGGAACAACCCGAGCAGGATGAAAATGAATCATCGGGGATATCAAATACTATCCCAAAGCTACATTCGCTGAGGGTACAAAGAAGATGCATTCAGTAGCAGCGAAAGAAGATGATCAAAGGAAGGACTCAAACTCTGATGGGGACTATCTCTGGAAGAAAAAACACGGGAAGACGTCGACCACAACTGGGGACAGGCAATAAGATTCGCCAGAGAGGAAACTCTACTGGGGAACTTATCAAGGAATGATGTGAAACTCCATGGGGAACAACCACCAATCAGATATACATCAATCAAAATACTCCTTTCTAACTGCTGGAGAGGAAACTCTACAAGAGGGAGAAATACCATTTTGCTTCACTGGGGAAGGAAATAAACATCTTCAACACCAGCTCTCACTGCTAGAAGAAATCCTCAGACTCAGAGGGGACACAAATCAACAACCTCGGATCAGGAAACCCTACTGGGGACAAGCTGTAAATGTTCTCAAAGGAACTACCCTGGCTGAGGAAATCGGAAATGAATCCTTCATCAATCAAACAAAATGCTGGGGATGAAAAGGGAAACCAATCCTTCACCAATCACTCTAGGCAACTTCCTGCTGAGGAGACAATTATTTGGAAAAATAGCTCTGTGGGGGACACATGCTTACTCCGCTGGGAACTCCTACTCAGACTGGGGAAAGATGAACCTCCTCGTGAGTAGAATAGCATATCAACTTTTATCAATCTATAAGGGATTTTAGGTCAGTCCACACAAGGGATGACAACCTGTATAATTGATAAAACACAAATGCTAGTGCCTGATAAAGAGGGATACACGTCTCCAAAAGATTAAGGAAAAAACTGGAACAGAAAGAATCATCCACAGATCAAACCATACAACAAATCACAGATTGCTAAGACTCCGCGGGAAGCAAGCGTGTATGCACAAACAAACTATCCGGGAATGCGTTGGATGAACACCCACGAATTCTGCTAGGAGAAAACAATCCAATAAGTTAGATCAATCCACTACCATCTAAGAGAGCTTCTCAGACCAGACACTCTGGGAAGCTGATGACGTACTATTCTTTCTGCGCTCGCTGGGGAGACAACCAGAATAATGATGAAGAGGATATAAGAATTCCAGAATATGAATAAATGTCTTTCCTTTTGGTAATCATACTATCCTTGGGAAAGCACTGAGGACATCCCACTTATCCTTTCAGTCATTGTGAATGTTCATTTTGTTTAAAACAATTTATATATGAAAACTTTATTTATTTAAAACAATGATATTCATCAATTAAAACATGCAAACATTTGTTAAACAGAAACAAATAAGAGTGCAAAGAATTGGATAAAGGTTCAAATTTATTTAATATAATGGTAGTCTGCAAATGGCGAGACTCCATGGATCTTTACAAATTTGAAATTGGTGATATACATGGAAAAAAGGTTACATTGAACATAATGACCATTTCTCCACCAACTCTGAATCCACTGTATTCGAAGCTTCAGTTGATGATGATTGAGCGAGAATCTTTGACGGACAACAGTTGTAGAACAAAGTCTTGTCAGGATACAGTTACTTGCCAAATCCCTAATTTTTTCCTAGATTTCCCCAGGGTGAGGTACTCAATCTAGCTTTTGTCAGGATACAGTTACTTACCAAATCCCTAATATTCATTTTTTTATGTCTCTAACTTTTGCATGGATCGCCCTTTCGGTTTTTCAATCTACCGAGACGCTCATTTTTTCCTAAGTCGCCCTTTCGGGTTTTCAACTTAGCGAGCTATTCTGTTTTCATTTTTAGGCGAAGTATTTCTTGACTGCATCTGAATTCACAGGTCGAGTGAAATCCTCCCCATCCATAGTTGTAAGCAACAAAGCACCGCCTGAAAAGGCTCTCTTAACAACGTATGGACCTTCATAGTTTGGAGTCCACTTGCCCCTGGAATCGGGCGCGAAAGACAAGACTTTCTTGAGCACGAGGTCCCCTTCTCGGAACACACGAGGCTTGAACTTCTTATCAAAGGATTTCTTCATCCTTTTCTGATACAACTGACCATGACACATGGCAGTTAATCTCTTTTCTTCAATCAAATTTAGTTGGTCATAACGACTCTGAACCCATTCAGCCTCAGTCAACTTGGCTTCCATCAAGACTCTCATTGATGGGATCCCGACCTCTACGGGGATCACAATCTCTATGCCATATACAAGAGAGAAAGGGGTTACCCCTGTTGAAGTGCGGTCAGATGTGCGATAGCCATGCAAAGCAAATGGCAGCATCTCATGCCAATCCTTGTACGTAACAACCATCTTCTGAATAATTTTCTTGATGTTCTTGTTAGCAGCTTTAACAACCCCATTCATCTTGGGTCTATAGGGAGAAGAATTATGGTGTGCAATCTTGAACTCGTTACACAACTCTTTCATCATCTTGTTATTCAAGTTAGATCAATTATCAGTAATGATCTTATCTGGCACACCATATCGGCATATGAGTTGATTCTTTATAAACTTCACAACTACCTGCCTGGTCACATTCACATATGATGCCGCTTCAACCCACTTGGTGAAGTAATCAATAGCTACGAGAATAAAACGGTGACCGTTCGACGCCTTAGGTTCAATCATGCCAATCATGTCAATTCCCCACATGGAGAAAGGCCATGGTGAGGAAATAACATTCAGAAGTGTCAGGGGAATATGAATCTTATCCGTATAAATCTGACACTTGTGGCATTTCTTCACATATTTGCAACAATCAAACTCCATTGTCAGCCAATAGTAGCCTGCTCTCAACATCTTCCTTGTTATAGCATGTCCATTGGAATGAGTACCAAATGAACCCTCATGGACTTCGGTCATCAACAAGCCTGCTTCGTGTCTATCCACGCATCTAAGCAGAACCATGTCAAAATTCCTCTTTTAAAGCACATCACCATTAAGGTAGAAACTGCTAGATAATCTCCTCAGAGTCTTCTTATCTTTGACAGATCCCCCAGGCGGGTAAATCTGACTTTGGAGAAAGCACTTGATATCATAATACTACGACTTATCATCTTTCACTTCCTCAACTGCAAACACATGAGTTGGTCTGTCCAAGCGCATCACAGTGATATTTGGGACTTCATTCCAATATTTGACAACAGTCATTGAAGCAAGCGTAGCGAGAGCATCCTCCATCCGATTCTCGTCTCGCATAATCTCTATACGGGTCGAATCATCATAAACATTGAGATGTTTGATCCTAAGATCAATACATTCTTCCAAACCCATAATACAAGCCTCATACTCCGCCATATTATTCTTGCATTTGAAAGTTAGCCTTGATGTAAAAGGAAAATGTGTGCCTTGAGGAGTAATAATCATTGCCCCAATACCATTTCCATACTGATTGACAGCACCATCGAACACCATACCCCATCGGGAACCAGGTTCTGGCCCTTCATCGAGCGTAGGCTCATTACAATCTTTCATCTTCAAAAACAGAATCTCTTCATCAGGGAAATCATATTGCACTGACTGATAATCTTCAATTGGTTGATGCGCCAAATGGTCAGCCAAGATACTACCTTTGATAGCTTTTTGAGCTCGATACTCAATATCATATCAGACAACAACATCTGCCAACGGGCAATTCTCCCAGTTAAACAGGCTTCTCAAAGATATACTTGATCGGATCCATTTTGGATATCAACCAAGTCGTATGATTCAACATATATTGGCGTAAACGCTTAGTGGCCCTAGCCAAATTACATCATGTCTTCTCAAGCATTGGGTACCGAGACTCACAATCAGTGAAGTTCTTACTCAAGTAGTATATCACATATTCTTTCTTTCCTCATTCATCTTCCTGACCAAGGACACAACCCATGGAATCATCAAACACAGTGAAGTACATAATCAATGGTCTCCCTTCAACAGGCGAAGACATAATCGGAGGCTCAGACAGATACTCTTTGATACTGTCAAAGGCCCTTTGGCAATCCTCGGTCCAATCATGACGCTGATCTTTTTGGAGGAGCTTGAATATAGGCGAACATGTGGTAGTCATGTGGGATATAAATCTCGAAATGTAGTTCAAACGGCCAAGAAAACCTCGGACTTGCTTCTCAGTTTTGGGCTCAAGCATATCTTGTATTGCTTTGACCTTGGCAGGATCAACTTCAATACCTCTCTCGCTGACAGTAAAGCCCAATAACTTGCCGGAACGGACTCCAAATGTACACTTGTTCGGATTCAAGCGGAGCTTGTATTTCCTCAAACGCTGGAAAAGCTTCAACAAGTGCTCTACATGTTCAACTTTCGTTTTCGAATTCGTAATCATATCATCGACATACACCTCAATCTCCTTGTGCATCATATCATGAAACAAGGTAGTCATAGCGCGTTGATACGTGGCTCCGGTGTTCTTCAAACCGAAGGGCATCACTCGATAACATAATGTTCCCCAAGGTGTGACGAATGTTGTCTTCTCCATATCCTCGGGTGCCATTTTAATCTTATTATAACCGGAAAATCCAGCCAGAAATGAAAAGACATTGAATTTAGTCGTATTATCTACCAACATATCAATGTGTGGTAGAGGAAAATCATCTTTCGGACTAGCTTTATTCAAGTCACTGTAATCCACACACATTCTGACTTTTCCATCTTTCTTAGGCACATGCACAATATTGGCCACCCACTGAGGATATGTAGAAGTCATCGGAAACCCCACATCAATTTGCTTTTGAACTTCTTCTTTAATCTTTACTGCCATATCAGGATGAGTTCTTCTGAGCTTCTGCTTCACAGGCACACACTCAGGCTTCAACGGCACGAAATGTTGCACGATATCGGTATCCAGACCAGGCATGTTTGCATACGACCAGGCAAAGACATCGACGTATTATTGTAGCAACTCAATCAACCCGTTCTTAACAGACTCTTCAAGGAGTGCCCCAATCTTCACTTCACGAATGCAGTCTTCAGACTCCAAGTTGATTGTTTCCATATTCCCAAGATGTGGCTGAATGATCTTCTCCTCGTGCTCAAGCAGACGGGTAATCTCATCAGGAATCTCTTCAACATCATCTTCTTCTGCCTCAAATACAGGGAACTCAAAGTTGGGAGATGGTGTTGAATCATTATGTTCAATGGGTTTGATTAACCTGCATAATGATTTTGAGTATAAAAGAGATTTTAGAATTCAAACAAGCCAAATCATTATGCAGATGAAAAGATTGATTTTATTCTCTTTTTTAGGGTTTTATGGTGATCACCAATTTCATGCAAAGAGCAAAAAGGAAAAATAATTTGGAAAACAAACATTTAACATGCGATTATTGAATGAATATCATTGTATTAATCAAATTATGCCAACAATGTCTTCACTTCTCCTTTTGGCATGGAAGAAGGGTTTTTAATCAAAATGAACACATTACGTTGACTTATGGATAACTGTTGGGACATCAACATCGACCCAATTATTGCAGATTCCTCCGGGTATGACAATGTTGCCAAGGTCTTCCTCTTCATCTTCTTCAACGATGGCAGCAACATCCTGATCTCTAACGGTATGGATGAAACCTCCACTCTGGAACAACCCACGATCATTTGAAACACCGGAAGAGTACCCTATGCCAGGCCGAGATTTGTTATCTTCCAACTTGATCATTTTCCCCAAACCAGTAGTTGCACCATGCTCAATGGCCAACTTCGTATCATTATAGGAGACAAATGAAGAAAGTCCCTTCCTCGAAGGCTCAGCAATAGATAAGGCTTGGAACGGAGTCCCAACCTCATCCTCAACATCAATATAGGAGAAGGAAGATAAATGGCTGACCAAGAGAGCCTTCTCTCCCCCTACTACCACCAACTTCTTGTTCTTCACAAACTTCAACTTTTGGTGCAGGTTGGATGTCACGGCGCCTGCCTCGTGAATCCATGGTCTACCAAGCAAACCGCTATATGACAGATGGATATCCATGACCGGGAAAGTGATCTGGATATCACTAGGTCTAATCTTGATAGGGAGTTCTACTTCACCAATCATAGTTTTGCGGGATCCATCGAAAGCTTTCACTACCACTCCACTCTGCCTCATGGGAGGCCCCTGATATGAAAGTTTAGCAAGAGTGGATTTTGGAAATACATTAAGTGATGACCCTGTGTCCACCAACACATTGGACATGGCATCATCTTTACAATTCATGGATATATGTAAAGCCAAATTGTGGTATTTTCCTTCCTCGGGAAGATCAACATCACAGAAGCTCAAATTGTTACAAGCGGTTATATTTGCAACAATGCTATCAAACTGCTCAATTGTGACATCGTGATCCACGTACGCCACATCCAACACCCTCTGCAATGCTTCGCGGTGTGGCTCTGAATTCATCAGCAAAGATAAGACAGATATCTTTGACGGAGTTTGTAGCAACTGATCCACAACATTATACTCACTCCTTTTGATGAGCCTTAGCATCTCATCACCATCCTCTTTCGAAATGCCAGACTGGCCAACCAGGATAGGAGTATTATTGGTTTTCACAACAACAGGGTCAACACCCTTCACAACAGGAATAGGATTATTTGAAGAAGAAGTCCCCACGGGACTGGAAGGATTAACAACAACTCTCTTCACAACGTCTTCATGGGATTTCAGATGAGCCGAGAAAACACGACCACTACGGGTCACTCCACTAACGTTAGAAATGCTCACGATGGAGGTTGAGGGCAACGACACCTCCTTCCCATCTTCCAACATGACTGCATTATATCGGTATGTGACCGCTTTGTCTGATACATACGGGGCCGGACCCGCTGGCTTGATCACAAGAGTTGGCGATACTTTCTTCTTGCTGCCATCATACTTGATAACAACAGGATCAGGAATTTTGAATACGGGAGTAATAACATCAACTTCATCCTCATTACAATTCTGAAGTATCTCAATCATCCCTTGATCTATCATCTCTTGGATGTCCTTTCTCACTTGACGGCATCCTCTTTCATTGATAGAGCACACCTGGCACCTATCATGATCATGCTCATAATGGCTGTGTTCACACAACAGCTTATGCATCTCTACCAAGGATAGCCTTATGTCATTCACATAAAGGACTTTATATTTGCCAGGGCACCCCTGAATCATATTAACAGTTGCCTTCCCATGCTTGGGCAATGGGTTCTTCTTCACATTAGGGCCTACGTCCTCAAAGAACAGTATCCCACTCCTCACAAGGTCTTGCACCTTGGTCTTCAAAGGAAAACAATTCTCCACGTCATTTCCGGGCGCACCAGTGAAGTTTGGGCTTGTACCACCATTGGGGATTGGCTGGCACAGTAGGAGGATCACGCGGAGTTATCAGCTTCCTATCGATTAAGGAAGGATAAAGTTCAGCATACGTCATCGGAATCGGGTCAAAAGTCACCCTCTTCCTCTCATAGTCGCTGGTGCTGGTGTTGTTATTGTTGCAAGGCTGGTAAGCCTGCTGTTGTTGACGATGTTGTTGTTGTTGTTGAACTTCTCAGAAGGCAGGTGCTATATGAGCCACCTGGTGTTGGTTAACAGTTGGGTGGGCTTCTTTCCTCCTCATAGAGGGTCTTCTCTTGATATGGGAAGAAATAACATGAGTCTCCCCCTCCTTCTTCCTAGCAAATCCTCCATATTTCTTTGCTGAGGAACCATCATCACGAGACAAGCGTCCTTCACGGACCCCTTCTTCTAGCCTCATCCCCATATTCACCATTTCGGTGAAGTCCAAGGGAGCACTAGCAATCATGCGCTCGTAATAGAAAGAGCTCAAAGTCTTCAAGAAGATCTTTGTCATCTCCTTCAACTCCAAGGGTGGCACTATCTGAGCTGCCAATTCTCGCCATCTCTGGGCGTATTCCTTAAAGGTCTCCTTATCCTTTTGGGACATCGCCCTCAACTGGTCCCTATCTAGAGCCATGTCCACATTATATTTATACTACTTTACAAAGGCTTCGCCTAGATCATTAAAAGTGCGGATGCTTGCACTCTCCAGCCCCATATACCACCGGAGCACAGCACTTGTCTGGTTGTCCTAAAAGTAGTGAATCAACAGTTGATCGTTATCGGTTTGGGTCGACATCTTGCGAGCATACATCACAAGATGGCTGAGTGGACATTTATTTCCCTTGTACTTCTCAATGTCAGGCACTTTGAATTTAATTGGGATTTTAACGTTGGGCACCAAGCACAACTCAGCAGCACTTTTCCCAAAGAGGTCCTTACCCCTCAAAGTTTTCAACTCCTTGTGCAGCTCAAGGAATTGATCTTTCATCTCGTCCATTTTCTCATATACTTCCGGGCCCTCCGATGGCGCAGAATGATAAATGTTGTCTTCTACTCGAGGTAAGGTGTGCACAACGAGAGGTGGCACAGATAGGACCGGGCTAGATGCCAGTATAGAAGCAAGAGTGGGAGCGAAACCCTCTGGTATAAAATTGGATGGCATTCCCCAAGGGAATCCAGCTGGCATAGTGGGAGCTAAATGGGATGTGGCAGTGAGCACTGTTGAAGTAGCTACCTCAGAAATGACCGTCCTCGCGGGAGGAGTTGCAGGAGTTGGTGAAGCTTGACTTTGTGCTGCCAGAACTGACTCCATCATGGCAGTCAGTCTAGCAATCTCTTCCTTCAAGTCCCTTATATCTTGCTCGATATGTTCCATTATCTTTGGATGATTTTCTCGGGTGTTATACTGGTGCGTCAGCTTGTCTTCAAAATAAATGAAGAGCAAAGAGTTAGACCACTGATCAAGATCTCGGAACGAAACCTGCTTATGCATATGATGCATGCAATGCTTGTGCACATGATTCGTTTTTTTTATCGGAAGAATTTTATAGAGATCTATTTGCAAACATTAGAAAAATATTGAACTTTTAAGACCTATATGGAAAACTCATAGCAATAATATTTGGAAACTTTTTACACCAAAGAAGTAGTACAGTTTCGGTAACCAAATACAATATAAGAGAAAAGGAGAATAAACATCTTATGGATCCCTAGAAGAAATCGTTCAAAGCCTTTGAGATCAAAAGATAAGTTGCACGAAGCCTCTTCACCTCTCTCTCATAAGCTGCTTCCATATCGACCTTTTCCTTGGCGAGTTGATCATACTTCCTCTTCCAAAACCTAGACGAGTGAGGAATGAGAGAAGTAACCACATCATCGGGCTCATCAATAACCTGATGCTCTAGAAACTCTATCATTGCATCCTTATCTTTGAGTTGCTGAAGAAGTTCCTCACGCTCACGAACCCAAGCACGCGACCGGTCTTCGTCTCTTAACTCCTCTACTCATTGATTAGGGAGGGTTGAAGGCCCAACCGTAACCACAGGGGTAGGTCTCAGATACTCGTACGGCCTGCGATACTCGAGAGCTCTCTTCCTTACCAAAGAAGTGTAAGGTTCCAAAGCAACACAGTTTTTCGGACCAAACTCAATCCTCCCTTTTCTATGAACCTTGCGCCAAGCACGGACCATCCTATCCTTCAAGTTTTGGGGATCTTTACCCCCTTGAAAGAACATGCCTTCCAACAAAATGTTGTTAGGTTTATCCTTTAAGGGGAACCCAAGCTGACGGCGACCCAAAGTAGGGTTGTAGTTAATTCCACCACATGTACCAAGAAGAGGTACATTGGAGAACTCACCACAAGAGTCAATAATCTGAACATCGTCATAAACACGGTTATACCAAGAGATATCATCATTAGCGAGAGACATAAGTCTCGTGGACCACCGTAGACATCCTTTGTTCCCCTTGAAGGCAAGTGTCTGAGGCATGTGCGAAATAAACCACTTGTACAACAGAGGCAGACAACACACAATGGAACCACCACCCTTTGCATTCCTCATATGCAAAGAGAAATAAGTGTCACCCAACAGAGTAGGAACAGGATTACGAGAAGAGAAAATCCTAATAGCGTTCACATCCACGAAGTTGTCGATGTTGGGGAATAACACTAGCCCATAGATGAGAAGTACAAATATGGCTTCAAAAGCTTCCTTACTCATGGCCTTCCCAAACAAAGTAGCTCTGGCAATCAGAAAATCAGATGGGAGACCTTGAATTCCACCTTTGGTAGTCATATGGGCAACAATGTCAGATACATCCATATGAAGCACATCAACAATCTCTTTTGATGACAGGATCTTCTCCAAGCCACTGAACGGCAACTGATCAAGAATAGGTATACCCACATGATAGGCATACTCCTCCAATGTAGGCAAAAGCTGGAAATCTGTAAAAGTGAAGCACCGATACAGAGGATCGTAGAACTGCACCGACACACTCATCAGACCCTCGACCACTTTAGTAGAAAGAACAGACAGAAGATTCCCATGGCGAGCTTTGAACTCCAAAGGCTCTAATACATAAGATGCCAAACTCCTTAACTCTTTCAAGTCGGGTTGTCTGAAACTGTACTTCTTCGTATTCCTTCTTTGCTTATCCATGTCTGAAAATTTGCAAATAGACCTCTTAAGTTCCTTGAAAAATATTTATTGTTGATGACATGAATGCGAATGAATGCATGAATGCATGGATGCAACAAACACACTCGAGGATCAAGCAAGTCACACCACACAAAGGTCACGGGATGGCTCGAGTCATCGTTAATATCAATCATCCATTTTGGTGGATTATGGTTTACACTGAATCAAGGGTTTGTTGAGAGTCACGAGCATTGGGTCTCGGTTAAGAACCACCCAATAGGAGTGTACTATGGTTAAACCTGACAATCATGTTCTAAAAAGGTTCCCATAGTCATCATCTCATCTTTCGAATATTATCGGATAAAACGGCTACTCGTCTTCCAAAAATATTCTCAAGAGGGACTCTTATGAGTGTAGTATCGCGTAACAATCGCCTCAAGTCTTACACTTGAGCGACCTTCGCACTACGTCCTAAAATAGGCCAAGATGGGCTAGGTATCTAAGGTCCTTGGCTTCTAAGGTTTATATTGGAAAGAGTAATGCCTAACCATGACTACTCGTGTGACATTATTGATCCCAATAAGACCTCCACCAAGTGAATGGACTTGCAAGTTAACTTGTTAAGGAATAACTCCACACAAGTCAACAAGACTATGCCATTCTCCTATCATAAGTGCACTCGAGTTCGAGTATAGAACTCATCTCACAAGAAACCACCAAGCATACAAGCAATCAATATATCAAGCAATTCATACATTACAAACAATACATTCATCCCAAATTTGCACAAAAATATGCCACAAATAAATATAAACATACAACACATACAAGCAAAAAGTAGGCTAAACCCACTAGGGAAGATATACGGACGTCCCCAGCAGAGTCGTCACTTTTCTGTAGCGGGGTTTTCGTTACCTTTAGGTTTATTGACTAAACCAAAAGTCAACATACAATTTGAGTCGCCACCGCACTTTTATTTGTCCAAAGGAAAGGCTAAAAAGCGAACAAAAACCAAGGTAAGAAGTTTTTCAAATCAAAAACTAATAAAAATGTCAGAGATCTAGGTAAGGGGATTGGTTATGAAATGGGAAGGTTTTACGCACCCAAAATATCCTTAGTACTCTAAGGGAACCCTTTTTGCAAATATGTGTTGTAGGTCGGTATTTGTGAAAAATTGTGCAAAAGATTGGGAGGATGAGAAGAGAATAGATTATATTTACAAATTTTGTTGTTTGAATGGATGAATCCATTGCCTACGTACCATCACAAAGGAGGATCAAAACCTCGTAGTTCGGGGTAAAAATCTCAAAGATTGGTGAATTGATTTGATCAAAAGTCTTAAGGTCTTTTGTTATCAAAGGGAGAAAACTCAACCTAAACCAACAATCCACCATGTGAGGAAGGCTTCAACATGCTAGTGAGGGGTTAACCCTATAATAAGCATGGAAGACTTATAATCCAACACTAAGGATGAGATGAGATTTACATCAACCACTATGATAACTCAAACCTATGACTAATGCTTTTGAAAAGGTTTTAGTAAGGTGGCCATTGGAACCACAAAAACAACTTGAAGTGAGTTACATTTACAAGTTAGATTTATTTACAAAATGAAGTCAAAGTTGGGTTAAAGTTCATTCATAATGAGTATTTATAAAAAAAAAAGAGTTTGAAAAGTCAAAGGCTTAAGGCCTAGGTGTTTAAATTGAAACAAAGTCAAAGTTTAGAAAAATATTTTTGGCATGGTTAGAGTGGGGAGAAGAAGTTAAGGGCTAGTCCTAAAGCATACAAAGATAAGAGGGGAAAGATAAACCCTTGGAGTTCCTTTTCTTGGAATCATAAAGATGATTCAAGATGCTCCTTTCCTTTGGACTTAGCACATATGCAAGCAATCAAACAAATTAAACTCAAGCTCCTAGGATTTCCATTTGGCTTGTCTCTTAATTTGGTTGCTCATGACAATGGTCCTCTTTTCACAATCTCAAGATGGAATCCCTATCACACAAGAGCAAACATCAAAAAGTTCACAACTAAATAAGGGGAAGGGACAAAGAATAAGTTTGGATGAGAAGTCCTTTGAGATCAACTTTGAATTTTAGCATTCTAAAGGCATGAGGCCTAGTCGCTCTTCAACAAGTTTTGCATTCTAAAGGCATGAGGCCTAGTTGCTCTTGAACTCCTTTAAGCATAGGTAAGTCCGAATTCTAAGTCCTTTCTCCTTTTGCATTTGATTCACACAAAACAAACCCAAAGCAAACAAAAGATAACAATATATTTATATACAATAATGGGCTCAAATGAGCAAAAGAAACATGACATAAACATAAAATATATTCTCAAATGAGCAAAGGGAAAAGTAATATGAATAAATGAGCAAGAAATAAATGGCATTAAAAGTAAAGGTCAACAAATTAAATGCTCAAATTAACGTTAGTAATTAGTGGAGGGTTATGTTAGCTTGTCATAAGACAATGTAGCGCTATGTTAAGCAATCGTAAGTGGACTAATGTAGTAGTCACACTTATCTGAGGCCGGTCAATAAAAATATAGGCATAGAAACACAAGTTAGAGATCATGACTAGTAAGCCAAGCTCCATAAACTTTCCATGCCAAAACAAAAGGGGAAGGGCCTGGTATGGACTTTAGGTTATTTGCTTGACCAAGAAGCAACCTATCTTGGACTCAAAACAACACACTTGATCATGGATCAAGTTGAGTTTGGTTTGGATCAAAGAAGGTTAAACCACTCATTTGTCAAGACCAACCATAAGACATTAAATCATTGGCCAATAATGAAAAGAATGAGATGAAGAAGAAAGGGAATGGAAAAGAAGACAAGTATCAAGTCCAATTGATCAAATATGAATCTAATCATCATCAATCAATACCAAACAGAAAAGAAATGAAGATTACAAGTCAACAAGTCAACCATATTTTTTGGTATTTTTTTGAATTAAAATAATATGCAAATAAAAATAATCAAATAAGGTCAAACGTCAAATTCAATTCAAATCCACTTCAACAAGTCAAATTAAATTCTCTTAGGTCTAACATGGTCAAACAAGCTTTGACTAATTTTCTCACCAATTTTTGAAATCAGAAAGCAATTAAAAACAATTAAAAATAGCACAAAATGGATTAAAATCTTAAATAAATCTCAAATCAAATAAGAAATTGATGAGATTATTTTTCATTGATTTATCATGATCCATATATGCTAGGAAAATATTTTTGTCTTTTTCAAATATCAGAAAGTATTTTAAAATGAATTAAAACTATTAAAAACCAAATAATTCACAAAAAAATATTAAATGAAGTCAAACAAAAAATTAAAAATCAAAATATGAAATTAGATTTTTCAAGAAAATGTTTGGAGTTTGTCTCATATTTTTATGACTTCAAATAAATTTTTTATGAATTTTTGAAAATAAAAGGAATTAACTGAAAATAAAAGAAAATAGAAATAAATGAAAAATGCGCAGCCACTGGATGAGATTCATTAGTTGACGTGGCAAGGCTGGATGACTCAAATGTGAGGGCGCATGGTGTGACCAAGTCAAACGTGTGACATTATGAATTAAAACAAGTAAACATAATGGATGATCAGGATTAAAACGTGGCAAGGTGATCCAAGGGCCAGGAAGCAAGACACGTTGTGGTGGTGGTGGAAACCACCGTCTTCTCCGGCGAACCAACGGAATCCGGCCACCAGTTGTAGAGAAAAAAAGTTTAACAAAAATGAAAAGTAAGGACATGGAAATGAAGCTTGTGTGATGGAGATCACCACTGTATCCATGGATCTTCCTCACTCTTCCTATATTGAGAGAAATGTGAAGTGGAAGATCATGGTGTCCCAACTGTAAATGCACGAAATGGAAAGTTGAAACCACCATTGGCTTGCCTTAAGTGTGAGGACTTCAGAAAACCACACAAACAAGAAAATACTACATTGAATGCAAGTTCTAGATCCAAAAAGTTTGAAGGTATACCTCTGAATTGAAGCTCTTTAAGCCACGAAACCTTCAAGAACTTGACTCCTCTTTACTCTAGGGATGCAATGGAGATGATAGGCTAAGGAATTAAGCTTTGAAAATCAACTAATGATGTTGAATTTCAAGCTCGAAAGTGAGAAAAATTTCTGGAAAATTCCTTTGGTATGGCTATGGTTTCAATCCTGCAGCATTTCAGATCTCCAAAAGGCTGATGAATGAATGAGAAGGAGTGTTTATTTATAGCTGAAATTGGCTGTGCATCATGCTTCCCTCGTGTGCATGACATTTGAAATTGGATATGCATGGGCCTGTACAGGAGCATGTGAGGCCCAATGATGGGTGAAAAACCTTGCTGAGTTCATTTGGAAAGTAATTGGACGTGTACATGAAGTGGAATTAGCTTGCATACCAAGTTATAACATGAAATGCCAAAATGCACATAAATGAAGAGCTCTTCGAAACTCACCAATGATAAGTCCAAAAAAGTAATGTGAGTAAGGGTTGAAAAGCCCTTGAAATAAGGAACAAAAGTCATGTCGGGCAAAAATTCATTTGGCATTTGGAAATTAAAGAAAACTGGCTGTGAAAATTTAGGTACAAAACATGTTTAAGTCACCTTTGAAATATTTCACCAAAAGCAGGCCTATTTAAACCCCTCTATTTTCATGATGCAAGTTTCAAATGGAAAAACATTCAACACAAAAGTTGTATATATTTTCAATTTGATCAATTTAGACTCAAATTTTGCATAATTTGGATTTTCCATGACAAAGTTATGGGCATTTGAAGTTGGGTACTTTTTCAAATTTAATGAATTAGGTCAAAGATGACCTATAATGTTTTGTATTATCACATGTATTTATTTTAGGATTACAAAATTTTGTCCAACATAAATTTTGAAATAGACATCTCAAGATTTCCAATGCATTTGGTCTCACCTCAAAAGCATAAATATTAAGGAAGTTATGTCCTTGGTAAGTTGACCCAAAATTAGGGTTTCAGTCAAAATGACCTATAATGTTTTGAAATTAATCATGACCTTCCAAGTTTCAAATGGATTTTTGATGAACATGAAAGTTGTGCATATGGTTCTTAAGAACATGTTTTAGCTTAGGGTCATCTTCATTTGACAAACACATCAAAAGTTGTATCTCAGTGGATCTCAGTTTAGTCAGATGACTTTGACTGGTCAACTTTTCAAGGCCAAACTTCCAATCTTTATGAAAAAATGATTGAGGATCCTCAAATATGCTCATATATGCATAAAATTATGAATGAAAGAACTTCCCTTGATTAAATTTGATCATAGGTTGAGGTTGCTTCATGGGCAAGGCACAATCAAAGCATAGTGAAATTAGGGTTTCCTTGGGAAACAATCCTCAAGCCTTTTGGGTTATCTTGATAAAATTAGCAAATTGAGATACTTGGGAGACATATATGATGATTAGGAGCTTTGTGGACCATTGTCATGCTTTTTCTCATCTTCATCTAGGCATTTCATTGAGCTTAGGAGCATTGGAGCACAAGATCACTTGAGCTTCAAAACAAAACGAGTTAGTGACATATTTTTGTGCTTTTGGATAATAATAAAATAAGAAAAACAATAATATACAATACAAGCATGCTTGGTGGTCTCAAACCACTCACACAAGTCCCAACCCTAGGGTTAAGGAGCCAAACATGCTTTGATCCTTGAGGCAATGCACTTGTGCAATAACATGATGCCATGAGGGATCTTAGGGTCAAAATTAGGGTCTTATACTTGGGAGACGTGCCAACGCACGGCTGGAGCTGTAGCTCCGGTCTTCTTCTCCGGTGGACCTCCCGGTACTGGTCCATCCTCAACCATCACTAAAATAAAAAAGAAGGACATGATCTTAAAGAAAAAATGGCCCTAGAGCATGTATCTGACCTCAATTTTAACTAACTCCATATATATAGAAAGATATGAGGAGTTGAATTTTGAGGTGTGTCAACTGAGTTGCTTCGATTTGACCTCTAAGCAACTCAATCTTCTTGCCTACATTGGTAGGACTTCAGAAAACCAAAGATCCAAGAGAACTGAGTAGAATTGAGAGAGAATCGAAGAGATGAAATTTTCTTAAAATTACCTTCAATTTTATGCAGTTCTTGATGTTGCTTGCTCCAAACACTATCTGATCACACTTGAGAAGCTAACAGGAAGTGATTAGAGAGGTTGTAAGGCTTTGGATCCTGGAGTTCTTGAATCTCCAACAGTTGAGATTCAAACTCAAATTTCAAATTGAAATTTCTCAGGTTTTCCTTTAGAATGTGAGGGTTTCAATGGGGGGCAAAGTTGGCGCGCAAGGTGTGATTCAAATGAGCACAGAGGTCGTGTATTTATAGCATGAATGAATGATATTTGCACACTTCAAATTTTGTCCAATTTTAGCAATGTTGATGGCATGAGTGCATGGGCATGTACAGGCCCATGATACAATGCAAAAAGGTCCAAAATGATTCTAAATGAAGTCTGAATGGAAGCTTGATTGACAAGGCAAAGTGAACTGAAGTTTTGAAGTTTGATTCTTTCCAATTATGCAGCACTATTAAAGCCATGCGCAGACCTAGCAAACTTCATCCAAAATGCATGAACTTGGGTTCTTTGGAAAGCTTGGATCAAGGGGAACAAGTTTGATGTTAAACACTTTTTCATTTGGAGCTTGGAACATGGAAAACTTTGAGGTGGAAGTTTGGAAATTTCAACATGTTGAAATTTTTTCTAAGTGTCAAGCCATATATCTCAATATTCCACCTTGCTTAACTTTTTATGTGAGCTTCAAATGAGAAAAGTGTCTTCATCAAAGTTGTATTTATTTCAAAGAACTTCAAAATGGTCACCAATTTCATGTCATTTGGATTTGGAATAATAGAGTTAGGCATTTTTGAAGTTTAGAAAAATCACTTGTTCAATGGTATAGGTCAAAAATGACCTATAATGTAACCTCATATCACATGCTCATAAAAGTTGAATTATATCTCACTCCAAACATCAAATTTTAAGTAGACATCTTGAATTTGATTGTACAACTTGGAAATCTTTCATCTCATAAAAATTGAGCAAGTTATAGCCTTGGGAAGTTAACTTTCAAATTAGGGTTTAGACAAAATGACCTATAATGTTTCAACATAGAAAAGGTTTTCCAAGTAAAACTAGCTCTAGGTCTAAACATGAAAGTTGTTTGCAATGTCATTTAGAGTAACTTTGTTCTTTTAATAATATTCATATGGTGAAAAGTGTAGGAGATGGGGTCTAGGGAGACCCAGTTTTGATCAGATGAATTCATCTGGCCAACCACAATCACCCAACTTGCTAACCTTTAATTCTTTTTACTTTCTTGGTTCATGGTAGATCATATATGCATAAGATGATGAATTATGAAGTGCCCCTTGAGGAATTTGATCAATTGGTAAGATAGCTTGTTGGAGAAATTACTCAAGATACCCAGTCAAACTAGTATTTCCAAGGCAAATCACCTCCAAACTCTTGAAGAAAACTTGATCAATATAACTTGTAGAGATCAATGGAACTCATATATGATGCTCATAAACATTCTTGGATCAATTCATGGTTGTGCTCTTTGTCATGAGGGTCTCAAACCCTAGATATGAACTTGATAGATCAATGGAGATCATACCCTACCTACAAAAGAGTTAGGCAAATGCAAAGACATATTTTTGTATTTTGGTTAGTAAATGATGATATACAAGTATGGTACAATCACATAATGCTTGATGATCTTTCCCAAAACAAACCCAATGAAAGAGGGGTAAGGAGGATGCCAAGGTATGATCCCAATGCTAATGCTTATGATGAAATTGCAGGAGGGATCTTAGCACTATGCCAAATAAGGGAAAAAAGGGCGCTTTTTTTGGCCTATAAAAGCGCTTTAAAGCGCCCTCTAATCTGGCGCTGGCATAGGTAAAGACAGCGCTTTTTTTCCCGGTGAAATCGCTCTCTAAAGTGGCTCTTTAAGCCCTTTAAGGGCCACTTTAGAGGGCGCTTTTTCAAGAAAGCGCCCTCTAAAGTGGAAACTTTTAAGGGTTTAGAGGGAGCTTTTACTAGAAAGCGCCCTCTAAAGTGGAAACCTTTAAGGGTTTAGAGGGCGCTTTTACTGGAAAGCGCCCTCTAAAGTGGAAATTTAAAGGGTTTAGAGGGCGCTTATTTTGGAAAGAGCCCTCTAAAGTGGGTGGTTATTTAACATTTACATGCATCACATGTCTCTGTGACCATATTCTCATTTCAGGTTATGTTGCAGCCACAAGAGGTAACCAAAAGAAAATGACATACAGCTGCTTGTTATAATTCACAAGAGCAACTAAAGGTTCTTTTTATGCTTTTATAATATTAAAATACAAATACTGATATATGCTTATTGTTTATATGATCCTCTTGCTATTTGAAATGTCATGAACCGAAACCACTGCTACTCTAATTGAAATGTATAATAACCACTCTCTTTCATTTATTTGTTTATAATCAATCAATTACAACAAAAATGCAAGTATGCTGCTAGATTAGAAAATCACACTGTTTTGGTATTTTTCATATTTAACAAGACCAAAGAGCACAAAAATGAATTGAGTTGATTCAGAAAAAAAAATATGAATGTGAATACATGAGTGAACACTAGCTGAAGTGCTACTCGAAAGGAAACTTCATCTGAAAAACTGTTGTATTTCTTCAAGAGTTTTTCCCTTTGTCTCGGGGACCCAAATGGCAACAAATCCTGCTGTGAAAACACACACTGCAGTATATATTATGAAGGTTCCTGATAAAAACATAGGAAGCTCCTGGTTAGAAACAATAGATATTTATAGAAAATTAACATAGGCAATGCACACAAACCTCCCGAACTCCAACCCAAGAGCAAATTTGCTGTTAATGTAACCAACCAGGAAAAGAACCAATTGGCAAGTGTTGCAAAACTTCCAGCTAGGCCTTTGATGTTAATCGGAAGAATCTATTATGTAAAATATATTCAACACATCAACTATCACATTATATTACAACAAAGGTTTGTTCATATAGGGTTCTCATGCATATTATTATTGAAGAAAATTGTACCTCAGACATTATAATCCATGGCATTGCTCCTAATCCTAGAGAGAATGCAATAACCATGACCTGAAAGAAATTGAAAGTTTATAATAATGAAGTTAGGGAAACAAACAATAGAAACCATCATTTGTGTAATAAAGTTGTATTTACACACCACAACTCCAGCCACCGATACGAGGCTCAATGTCGCATATAAATCAGAATCTGGTGATATATATTCCTGAGAGCAAATTCAATATAAAATATATTATCCATATAAAAAACCAAAAATATAAAGAAGAATTTACTGATATATAATCCTGTGAATCTGTGTTACAAATTTCTGAACATTTATGCATGAATGCATGTGTAATATCTAGTTAATGTATTATGTATATATAAAAATAAACAAAAAAAAATGTTCAAAAAATATAACAAACAAAAAAATTATTATTACCTTCAAGTAGAATGATATTGAAACAACCAAAAGACTCAAAGCCATTGCAGATGAAGAAACCTGCAATAGGAGATTTTGATTAATCTCTTATTACCCTACAAACAAATAGTAATGTGAATGCAAAAATTATCGAAAAAGCTCAGACTCACAATAAGTAAAAGTCGGCGACCAGATTTGTCTGCTAACCACAAAGTTAAAATCGTAGCAAGAACCTAAATGACATGTAAATATTGTTCAGATTATGGTCTGATAAATTTGGAACGTTACAAATTTAGTTTCCTTTCGGTCGAAGCTGAACAGCACCGACTCCAAATGTTGCTACATCACTCGAAACATGCGTCTAAATCTCGGAATAACAGGAAAATACCACAAGCCTCTTGCTGGAGACAACTTGTTCTTATATCGCGAGACACCGCATTTAGGACACTCATTTAACGATGCATACTCATTTCGAAACAAAACTCAATAAATGTATGAATCAAGAAAAATGAAACCAAAAATGAACAATAGCGAACGTCAGAAGAGAAACCAAGTAATATGAAGATTAGAAAAATACCTATGGTGTCAAAATCGAACAGCTAACAACGAATTAATAGAAGGAGGAAACGTCGTAGATCTAACAGAGGTGGAAGGAGAACGCCTTAGAAGTAGCGAAAATCGTAGCAGTGAGAACCCTAACGTGAAAAAGAACGAAAATAACAGAGAATGAAATAACAAAACGCGCAGTATGTTATAATTTTAATGTTTACTAAAGGGGACCTTAGAGGGCTCTTGTGGAAAAAAAGCGCCCTCTAAAGGGGGCCTAAGAGGGCGCTTATGAAAGCGCTCTCTAAGGCTTTCCAAAAGCGCTTTATAAACTGGAAATGCACATGGACTTATAGAGAGCTTTTTTAAAAGCGCCCTCTAAGGGTAACCTTAGAGGGCGCTTTCTAAAAAGCGCCCTGTATTGTTGTCCCTCTATCTCCTCCTTATTTTTTCGCTTCACCTTAGAGGGCGCTTTATTACAAAAGCGCCCTCTAAAGTGCGCTGTCTATTCCAGTTGTTCGCTCCTTATTTTTTTGCTTCACTTTAGAGTGCGCTTTTGTAATAAAGCGCTCTCTAAGGTGCGTTGTCTATTCCAGTTTTTGGCGTAGTGTAGGGTCAAAATTGGGGTCTTACAGCTGCCCCTATTTAAGGACATTCTAATTGAGGAGGCGAAGGTTAAAATCTTCATGTCGACTTAGTAGAATGGGCTTAAATAACAACATATAGAAACAAATTTTGGTCCCTAAGAGACCTCATGATGCATATGATATGAATGTTAAAGTAAAATCTTTTTGGGGAAATATTGCCACAAAGGAAAAGAAATCAGAGAGACCGAAAGTCCGCAGGAGTATAATATATTTCGTAAGGAAAACTCACTAGGGAGACAGAGACTCTGGGGGATAAAGGAGTTATGCGTAGATCATAATACAACTTAAAACTGCTGGGGGACTAGAGGAATTCCATACAAAATGGAAAGACTCAACCGGGGAACAACAACATCTGCAAGGGATACGAGTAAGTCAGGATAAAACTAAAATACTGGAATCATGCAGGGGAAGCAATTTCACTAAGGAAATGCGCACTCAACTCAACTGGGGAAGAAATAAACTTCAACACAGGAGGAGCAGAAGTCTATTATCCACTACTGGTTATTGGGTATGGAGATAATAGAGATCTGACAGAGAGGATATCCGTCATCGGTTAGGATGAACATATCAAGGATATACTCGCTGAGAAAAGTCAGGAGGGAGTATTCATTACCGATTACTGGGTAAGAATAACCTTGTTGGGGAAAACTGCAAAAAAATAGGATTTACATATACCAGTTACTGGGAAGAAGACCAAAGGTGAGAATATCCGTCATCGGTTATGATGAACATATCAAGGATAAACTGAACAGGGAAGAAAATCTATCATCGGTTAGGATGAAGATATCAAGGATAAACTTGCCTGAGGCTGTTAGGGAGGATATCCGTCATCGATTAAGATGAACATATCAAGGATAAACCAATTGAACAAAAAGTAGGAATTACATCTATCGAATGCTGGATAGAAGACCATCAAAGAGAAAATCTGTCACCAGTTAAGATGAACATATCAAGTATAGACTCTGAGAGGGGAGAAAATAGGAATTACATCTATCAGTTACTGGATAGAATACCATCAAAGAGAAAATCTGTCACCGGTTAGGGTGAACATATCAAGGATTAACTCTTTGAAAGGGACAAAAGCAGGATTTACAACTACCGGTTACTGGGTAGAAGACCGTAAAGAGAAGGAAACCCTCCATTAGTTAGGATGAACATATCAAGGATTAACTCTCTAGGGAACAAGAATAGGGATTACAACTACCTTTTTACTGGGTAGAATACCAAAGGTGAGAATATCCATCATCGGTTAGGATGAACATATCAAGGATAAACTCAGGCAGGGGAGAGAAAGATGTCCGTCACCGGTTAGGGTGAACATATCAAGGATATACTTTCCGGGGAATCAGGAACAAATGAATCCACTGGAAACTCGACTGCTGGGAAAACAAGGGTACTTTTGTCGGGTATTAGGCACGAAGTAACAAACTACAGACTAAGAAGAATATTACCAGTTACTGGGTAATAAGCTCTTAGGAGACTCAAAGCATCTATCTAGGCATGATCTAGAAAGAAACAGTCAATCAAGACTCAACCCAATAAGGATATAACTCAAGGGGAGTGATTCCATCTTGATAAAAAACTGGGGAGGAAACTGAAGTAATAATCATCCACGAGGATACAATTCAGTGGGGAATATGAGAAAGGTTAAAGTCTTTCTGCCTAAGGGGCTGACACTATACAATTGAGGGAGGACAGACGCCGAACTTGTATGGGGATAAAGTACCGCCATACAAAGGAGGAGAATCTCAAATCGACAAATTAATCAAATATGGCGGTGCCAATATGCAACTATGAAATTATATGAATGTATATATATATATAGATATATATATATATATATATATATATATATAGATATATATATATATATATGATGATTATGCTGACAAAACGATCACAAAGGATACAAAGGTGTCGCAAAGAATTTGAATCATCGGTACAATCCTCGGTTAATCTACAAAAAGAGGGAGATAATTGCTGGAGAACAGAGAAATCAACAAACCAAAGGCACAAATCTAGCCAAGGGAGGAGGTCTGCTGAGGAGACGCGAAATTATCGAGTCTGCAAGGAATTTTAGGTCAACACCATATTAAATGGGAGACAACCATACAAAAGATAAACACAGATAGCTGCTCCGAAACCAGGAGGAAACTCTGACTAGGAACGAGTCGGATGGCGATTGGTGGGGAAACCAACGCGATCTACTAGGGAAAACATCTTACTCTGCTGAAGAAACGTGAACCCCATTGGCGAATACAGAAAAACTATCGGGGGAAATAATACGCTGCAAAGGTACTGAATCAACCAACTTAGTTGGGGAAAAAATTGGAACTCCGCTAGGGAACAAACACTTCGTAGGAGAACCGGATCAACACAAACAACTATAGATACCTAAAGGGTTAACTGCTTGGGGAACCTCTGATGCTTAGCACTTAAGGACTTGCTACTCTTTGAAGTGCTGTTGATATTTCTTTTTAATTTCCTTTGAAAATTTCTTGTTTTTATATGTTTTAAGAAAAAGATTTTGATTAAAAAATTTAAATTTCAAAAATTATCATAATAAAATTTAAACTATTGGCTGAAGTAAATAAGAGTAGAAACAATTGGACAAAAGCTCAACTTTATTTAATGGGAGGGTAGTTTGTAAATGACAAGACTCCATAGATTTTTACAAAGTTGAAAATGCTAATTTCATGAAAAAGGGTACATTTAATACAAATGATCCTTAATCCTTCTACTAACTCTTGATATCCACTGTGCTCTCGACCGCTGCTGGGATAATGATCAACGTCAACCTTTGTGCTCAACTAAGGCCTTTCCGATACTGGACGATCGGCAGAATGCAGTTACTTGCCATAATCCCTAATTTTTGCATAAGTTGCCCCAAGGTGGAGTACTCAACTTATCGGAAAATTCTTTCTGTTTTTATGTCTCTATTTTTTTCCTGGATCGCCTGTAGCGGTAAATTCATGATCATCAAGCTATGGATAAGCTATATATCAAATAACAAGAGTCGCCACCACGCTTTTATTGTTTCCAAGGGAAAAGGGAAAAAGTACTAACAAAACCCAAAAAATTAGAAGTTTTCAAATCAAAACTAATAAAAAGTCAGAGATTACAGGTAAGGGGGTTGGTTACACAGAGGGAAGGTGTTAGCACCCAAAGTGCCATAGGCTCTCCTAGGGAGCCCTTTTTGTGTGCATATGTACTTGGTATAAAGTGATGTTTACAAACAAATAGAATGGGGGGATGAGAAAAGAATTTATTAATTATATTTTTGTGTTTGACAAGACCTTCGGTCTTGTGCATACGTACCAACATAAAAATGAGGGATCAAAACCTCGTAGTTCGTGATACAAATTTCAAAGTGGATGCATTGCTTTTAACAAAATTAAGTTTGAATGGCCCAAAGGCATAAAAATGGTTTTGATGAGTTAGTTCTTTTTGGCTTTTTGAAAGTTCAAGTCAAGTATAGTTAAGTTTATTTACAAGTTTGATTTAAGAAAAGAAGTTTGAAAGTGCAATGACATAAGGCCAAAGTTTATATCTTTTTGCAAAATGGTCAAAGTTTAGAACAAAATAGGTTCAATCAAAGAAGATTTTGAAAAGGGAGGGAGAAATTTTGAAATTAAAGAAATGGGGACAAGATGAAGAGATTATCCTATGCACAAAATTAAAAGTTTAGAGTTGAAAATGTCAATAGAAACCTAGAATTCCCTAGGACTTTTGGAATCAAGCAACACACAAATTCACAATTATATTATCTGGAAGAGAAACACATCAAATAAAGATGGCCACATGTAACAGATGAATTTCACAAGTCACAGGTTCAAAATAACAGCTTCACAATGATCATGTTGTAGATGTACTTAGAGAGATCTTGAATGATATATCAGATGAAGTTTAAAATTGGGGGCACTTGGTTTCTCAATAAGTTGGCATTGGCCAAGTCCTTTAGCATAGGAAGGTTGCCTAGATTCTAAGTCCATTTGTCCAAGATCAAGCCAACAGTCCACACAAAAGTTTTTTAGGGTTTTTTGTTATTATTATGTACATTAATGGTCAAAGACCACACAAACAAGCAAAGTATACACAAACAAAATATATCACACAATATGGTCCAAATACACAAAGTGAAAATTGCATTAACATAAACAATTAGAATGAAATGAACAATGGCAAATGAAATAAAATGCTAAAAGTAAATTGCATTAAGGTAAATGGCTTGAACTTAAATGTTAGTTGTTAATAGGTTAGAAGTTAGTATTGTTTTGCTTTTGCTTTTCATTTTAAGACATTCTTTGGAGAACACTCAACCCACTTATCACAAGCATGGATCCTTGAACCAAGACATCTTCCAAAGGAAGGAAAAAAGGCCAAGTTTCCACCGAATACCATAAAAGAGGGGAGACTTACAATCTCACTAACTAGAATGCTTATGCCTTTTGTGTCACAAATTTAATGCTATGTTAAGCAATCGTAATTGGACTTATGTAGAAGTCACAACTATTTAAGGTCGGGCAATAGAATTTTGGTGTTAATACATGTTAGAGATATAGTATAATAGACTATGCTCATGAAACATACCACACACAAAAAAGGATATGCAAAAGGTGTGGCCTAATCTCATCCATACTCATGTTAATTTTTCAATCAACTAGCCTTAGGATTTTGAGATATCATAGGCCAAATTGGATGAATGAATGAAGAATGAGAATAAGATGAAGTGGGATGGGAATGATTCAAAACACAAATTGGTCAAAGGAGGACTTTTACCAAATTAATATCATCCATTCATTTTGGGAGATGAAATGTACATTCCATCAATCCCCTAAATCCAATGATATTAATTTGACAAAGTCAAATCAACCTTGACCAAGGCCCAACAACAATAGTCAAACAACAACAAGTCATCACAATTGGTCAACAAAATTATTTGACATTTAATCAAATTAAAAATACTAAAATAAGGCATTTAAATTAAATATGGTTTGTCCAATTCCTAAAACCTCATTAAAGCACCAAAGAAATGGCCATGAGATTATCATAGGTCAAACAAGGTCAAAGGACCTTGGAAAAAAAATTCATAATTTTTGGACATTCAAAAGTATTTTTAAATAATTAAAAAAAAAATTAAAAATAAATAAAATCATGAAAAATATTAATAATGATCCAAAAAATAATTTTAATTCAGAATATGAAAGAGGAAATTATTTGAAATTATTTGGTGAAACTCTCATATTTTTTGGATCAATATTAAAATTAATATGAATTAATGAAAATAAAAGGATTAAAATGAAAATTAAATGATCAGAAAAAACGTGGACCACTTGATCTCCCTCATTAATTGAGGTGGCAGATCAAGTGGTCACAAGCGTGCAATCCACGATATGCCTGAGTCAGCGCACCACAGGAAAGGTAATTCAAACCAACGCATGAGATTATTTCATTTCAAAAGGCTCATGTGGCTCTGAACATGCCAACTCACCACCGGAGCTGCAACTCCAGTCTCCTTCTCAAGCGAGCCTCGCCGGACTGGTTTAGTCATACCTGTAGCGGTGTATTCGTTACCATTGGAGATATTGACTAAATCCAAGGTAAAGCATACAAAGTCGAGTCGCCACCGCACTTCTATTTATCCAAAGGAATGGATAGAAAGCGAACAAAAACCTAAAAAGTTTTACAAACAAAACTAGTAAAAGAGTCAGAGATCTGGGTAAGGGGGTTGGTTATGCGATGGGAAGGTGTTAGGCACCCAAAACATCCTAGGTACTCCTAGGGAGCCCTTTTCACACTTGTTGCAAAGGTTATTGTTTGTGAAAATTTATTTGTGCAAACATGATTGAAGAGATGAGAAAAGAATATACAAGTTTATTTACATTTTGTGTTTGGATGGATAAACCCATTGCCTACGTACCCTCTTATAAAAAGATTAGGATCAAAACCTCGTAGTTCAGGTAAAAAATTTCAAAACAAATGAGTGGATTGATTGGTCCAAAAGCCTTAAGGTCTTTTGTTATCAAAGGGAGAAAACTCAACCTGAAAAACCACAAGTCTACCATGTGAGGATAGCTTCAACATGCTAGTGAGGGGTTAACCCTATAATAAGCATGGAAGGCTCATTGTCCATCACTAAGGACAAAGGTGAGTATTACATCTACCACAAAGATAACTCAAACCTAATAGCTAAAGGTTATGAAAGATTTGATTAAGAAGTGGACATTGAAACCACAAAAGAAACATTTTTGAATGGGTTATATTTACCAATTAGAAGTATGTACAAAAATGGTCAAAGTTGATTTAAAGATTCAATTCAAAATGAGTATTATGAAAAGAAAGTTTGAAAATCAAAAGCATAAGGCTTAGGTTTCTAATATTGAAAACAAAGTCAAGTGTTTGCACAAAAAGATTTTTGGTTTGGGTTAGGATGGATAAATGAAGAAAACAAAAAGGTGATGGTTAAGGAATGAAACCACATTAGGAGTTCCTCTCTTGAGATCATATAGATGATCCAAGTAAGATCCTTTGGAATAAGCAAGCACAAGGCAAAAGCAATCAACCAAGTCTCATAAGAGATCCTCAATAAAAGGAAACAGAATGCCAATATATGGACTTACACCTGACTCCTAACAACAAAAAGGAAACAGAATGCCAATATATGGACTTACACCCGACTCCTAACAACAAAAAGGAAACAGAATGCCAATATATGGACTTATATCCGACTCCCAACCATAACAAACAAACATCAAAAGAAAACACATTAAAAGTTCACAAGCAAACAATCATCACACACTATATACATACAAGAAGCTCAAACAAAAGGGTAGCCTTTAGTCAAGAGGGGTCATATCAACCTCGACAAACAAGCCAAACTGTAAAAGGGTAAGTTGTAGCTTTTAACCACTAACATTGAGAGTTAGGGTGAAGCTGATCAAAAATGGAAATGAGGATGAGACCTCATGCTCTTAACCCTGGCCTGGGTGAGCTCATGACAAAGAAAGCGTGGGGATCCAGAAAGTGGGATCCTATTCCACTTGACAGACACTGGACAAAGATCTTGGGTACATGTTCTGGAGCATCAGCACGTAGTGCGAGCATAAAGAACGACTCACTGAATAACGGGGGATTGGCTACTAATCCCTTTTATCCGTCAATTACCTCAACTCTTGGAGGACTTATCAAGTAGCACATGCCTCATCTTGGAGGTCTTTGGCACAAATGTAAACAATCACAAACAGAGCCTCTGAAGGAGGACTTGCCAGCAAAACGCCTGCCAAAAAGGTGACAGGACTTCCAGACTACATGGAGTAAGAAGATAACTACCTAAGTGGTGTATCAACCACAATCCAAAGCTCAAGCAAGAGCTAAAATCAAGCAACTAATGTACCTGTACAAAGACTAACTAGTTAATATTTCAGTCAGAAAACAAACGGACAAACTGTGGAACCATTCAACAATTACACAACTCAATGAACAATGCTCAAGCACTCTAATGAGCTCAAGCACATCAATTAGAACCTACAAAACAAACAAGAGTTAGAACTCAAATCATTTGCATCTCACAAAGTGAGACCAAATCAACCATCAATGCTAAATGTCATAACCTGAAACACAAAGCACAATTAGTATATGCACAAGACACTAGTACAACGACTAAGTTCAAAACCAAACCAAATGATCAAAAAAGAACTCAATCTTCCACATAAAGCATATTCAAACATGTCCCAAAATGTCCTCAAAAGGACCATCATTAATTCAAAAATCAAATATCTCAAATGGCCTATGCTATGCAATGATCACAAAATGAGCACAAAGTAAACTTCCAAATTAGAAAATTCAAATCAAAACAGAAATGCATGCAATGGCTATGAAATATTTTATGCAAGTTTGTCATATCATGAACAAACATTATGCAAAAAATCAACTCCAGAAAAGTTCAAATGATAGGTGAACAAAAATGCACAAATTGAATGCCAAAAATGTGACACAAATTGTCACATACATCTTCATGTGTCAAAAACAATGATAACATATGAGAAAAAATTCAAACCAGTGCTCAAAAATTCACATCATGTATGAAGATCAAGCATGCAAAAAATCAAATCAATTGGATCAAAGATGAAGATTTCACAATGCATTGAATGCAACATATCAAAATAGCATGGCATGGATAAAAAAAAATCACACATTAAAAATCAGACATCAACAAATCATGAAAATAATACTAAAAAAAACTAGACATCAAAACAGAACTATGAAAATAATTGGAGTTAATTTGGATCATTTTTCAAATTTTTATGAATTTTTCAAAATGAATGAAATAAATGGAATAACATGGAAATAAAGAGGGAAATTCAAATATTTGAAATAAACTCAGAATTAATCTCATCCATCAGATCACGCGCGAAAACAAGATCTAAGGTCCACATTCAAAAGAGCAAAATGCACAACTTCATTAATGCGTTGGCATCCAAGTCACTGGTCAAGGTACGCGTGGATCAGGTCAAAACAAACACAACCAATGGTTCACACACGCGAGCACACACATCAGCACACAGTCATCAAAATGAAACGATGCGTTTCATTAAATAACTCATCATGCACACATCATCAGTCAGAACACACATGGCAAGGTCAAACGAATCATAACCAATCAAACACACACACAGAGTACACATGGAAGCCAACACAACACAAACCCTAGGATGATGCAGACGCTGGAGCTGTAGCTCCGGTCGTCTTCCCCAGCCAAGCTCCGACGACCTCAACGACAAAATTTTCCAAAAATCACAAAGGCGTACATCATTCGAAACCTCTTGCAATGCATAATCCAAATATCAATTCAATTTAACCTAATTCTTCCTAGATTGCACGGATCGAACGAAAACATTTTCATGAGCAAAAATTCCAGTTCACATAACATGCACAATACTCAACCAAATCAAGATCTAAACACATGTACAAGCTTTGCTAAGTGAGATATGCAAATCTATGGCCTTAAAACAGCGAAATAAGAGATCGAATTTTGACTCACTTGAAAATTGAAGCTTCTGAATTTGTGTCCTCAAGCACTCTACAACTCCAGATCTTCTTCTTTAACCTTGCTTTGAAGCTTTAAGCAAAAAGAATCAGTTGAAACCACCTGGATCTACCTCAAATTTCAGATTCCATCAACATGAGATTTCACATGAACTGCACGAATTCTTGCTCAATTGTCCAAACAGATGATGATTCTTGATCAATGAATGATGATGATCAAGAATATGCAAGGAATTTTGGTGTTTGTGTGAAGAAATTCAAGATTCTAAGAGAGAGAATTTTGGAGGGAACTTGAACATTCAGATTTGAAAATGCTTGTTTTTTTGAATTATGGTTAGGGTTTGGCTTTTATATGGTTCACTAATCTCACTGAAATCCAAATTAGGCATTGGTTAAACACGATTAGTGAGATGTGGATCAAATTGAAAAAATTGCATATTGACACTTCATGGCCATAATGCACGTCCAAATTCTCATGCAAGGGCTGGAAATTACTCATGGACATCCAATGGTCATGATGGAATGGTTGTCTTGCTTGTATCATAAGCCAAATTTGAATTATGGAAATTCCCTCCAAAATGATCACATGAAAAATGATGAGCATACACACTTTTCCCATGCATGGCAAAGGCTATTTTGGGATGTCTTGATCAAGAGAAGCATTTTGCAAAAAGAATGGACCAAATTGGAGCCTTGTATCAAAAGTTATGCCATTTTGAATTTCCATGCACACCTTGTGATCATTTGGCCATAACTCCTCAACGATTCATCATATGGACATGAAATAGGACTTTTTGGAAAGGGGAGACAAAGGTCTACAACTTTCATGTTCACCGAAAATCCATTTGAAGCTTCTTTGATGTTGGAAAGTCAAGTTGAATGTGGGCCAAAAACTTGCCAAATTTGGAAACTTTGAATTACAGGTCATTTTCCATTTTTAGTAACTTTTGACATGACCTCAAAATCTTCAAGATAGATGTTTAAAATGACAAATGGACCTTTTTTGAATATGATTGAGGTGTCTCAACTCATTTCCCCACCTCATAGCCCTCAGTTGACTGCACAGTTGACTTTTTGGTCCTCAAATGACCTTGAAATATATTGATGAACTTGGGCCTTTATCACTTGATGAAATTGCTCCAAAATGGAACCCTAGATCATGTAAGCTCTTTGTAATGATCATGTGGTCCTCATCTCAAGAAAAATTCCTCATCTCTTACACAAAGGATCCTCTTGAAGCCCTTGACCTGGTGCTTGCTTGAGCTACAACAAAAAAAGTAAGTGACATATTTTTGTGGTTTTGGTTAGTAAACAAAACAAGAAAAGCAATGATATACAATTCAAGCATGCCTGGTGATCTCAACCACTCACAAGAGATCCCTACCCAAAGGGAAAGGGAGCCAAGATGCTCGATGATCCTTGAGGCTATGCAGTGCAATGCTATGATGCCATGAGGGATCTTAGGGAAAAAATTGGGGTCTTACAGATACCCCTATTTAAGGTCATTCTAACCAGAGAAGTGAAGGTTAAAATCTTCGTCTCGACGAGGTAGAATGGGCTTAAATAATATCAAAGAGACAAATTTTGGTCCCTAAGAGACCTCATGATGCAAATGTATGTATGCAAAACAAACAAACTCTGTGGGGATATGTGTCCACAAAGAAGAAAAGATCATAATGAATTGACAATCCATGGGAGTAATTCACTCACTAGGAACAGAGACTCTACCGGGGACTCTCATGGGGATAGAAAAGGAAATGCGTGAGCAGGGCACGACTCAAAACTGGGGAGTATAAGACTGAAACCGCGTGAGCAAGTCACGACTTGGCACTGGGGAAAAGAGTTTCCAAAGGGAATGAATCCATTGGAAAGACTCAAGCTGACTCAAAAATGCATGTGTCAGGGAAAATGCCAACTCAACAAAACTATCCGCAATGGATACTTCGGATAAAAATCCGGACTCAGGCTGGGGAAAGATTTGAACAAAACCTCCCTGCCGGGGAAAATGCATGTATTGGGGAAAAATCCAACACAGCAAAAGGATATCCATAACAGAAACTTCTCTGGGGAAATCTAAAAAGACTCTCCAGGGGAAGCAGCGGGATGAGGTGTTACCGGTTACTGGGTAACAAGCTCGGGAAGAATGAATATCTAAGACCGGTATAAGGGTGAGAGATATCAATCAACCAAATCATCTGAGGAAGACCCAAAAAAGGTATATCTCAACTCAGGAAAATCTGACTCCACAGGGGATCAAGGTCATAATAGGGAGCAGAAGGAAGGAACACCAGGGATACCGGTTACTGGGTATATAATAGGTGACCAACCAAAGCGTGAATTGGGGAATATTCCCAAAACACTCATCATCCAAAAAGGAGGGCTGAAAAAGCAAACTCGACTTACAAGATGGACATTCGACTCCGCAAAGGGAAAACGGATCTTACTCGAATGGGGAAGGACAGAAGGCTTCGACCAAAGAGTGCATGAGATATACTATCTATTACCGTCAGAACATAGATAATATACTCGCATTGAAGATTATCCATAACCGGTTACTGGGTTAATAAAGGATAAATCAACCGAGGCGTGAATTGGGGAATATTCCCAAGACACTCATCATCCAGAAGAGAGCAGAAACGTAAACTTGTTTATAGGATGGACATTCGATTCCGCAAAGGGAATACGAATCTTACTCGAATGGAGAAGGACAAAAGACTTCGACCAAAGAGTGCATGAGATATATTATCTATTGCCGTCAAAACGTAGATAATATACTCGCATGGAAGATTATCCACAACTGGTTACTGGGTTAATGAAGGATAAATCAACCGAAAAGGAAAAGGCATCGGGATACCAAAACTAGGTATATAATGATGACCAATCAAAGGGAGAAACAATCATTACCAAAAAAGGATAAATGAGAGCTGACTCACTGGGGATACATTGACAAAGGCAATGATCCAGGAGACATATCACCGGTTACTGGGAGATATGCTCAAAAAGGGGAATAACAAACATTACCGGCAAACGGTAAATGAAAGAGGACCCACTGGGGATAAAATTGCTTAATTAGAGCAATTATCCAAAAGAAGGAGGGAATATCAATACCGAATACTGGATAATGATAACCGTCAAAGAGGGGATTACATCTACCGGATACTGGGTAGAAAACCACGGAAGAGTAACCGTCATCAACTAGGATGAACAACAAGGGTTAACTCTGCAAAGGGGAAAAAACTTACTCAACTGGGGAAGGACAAAAGCTTCGACCAGAGAGTGCCTGAGATATACTATCTATTACCGTCAGAACGTAGATAGTAAACTCGCATGGAAGATTATCCACAACCGGTTACTGGGTTAATAAAGGATAAATCAACCGAAAAGAAAAGGCATCGGATACCAAAACTAGGTATATAATGATGACCAATTTAGGAGAGAAACAATTGTTACCAACAACAACAGGGTAGACGAAAGATGACTCGCCGGGGATAAATTGTGAGCGCAAGGCAATTATCCAGGAAAAAGAGGGAATATCAACATCGAATACTGGATGAAGATAACCACCAAGGAGGGGATTACACCTACTGGTTACTGGGTAGGAAACCACAGAAGAGTAACCGTCATCAACTAGGATGAACAACAAAGGTTAACTCTGTGAAGGGAGGAACATAGGGTTTATAACTACCGGTACAAGGGTAGAAAACCACAAACTCCGCTAGGGGAAGAAAGTAGGATTTACAACTACCGGATATAAAGGTAGAAAACCACAGACTCAGTTGGGGAGGGAAAAATGGGATTTACAACTACCGGTATAAGGGTAGCAAACAACAAACTCCACCGAGGATAAGGTGAATAATTACTGATTACTGAGCAATTATTCATTTACCACAAGGAAACACCAAAGATAGTCACAAGAAGTCAATTTAGGATCGAACCAAAAGGCAAACTGAATCAAGACTCATCCTAATGAGGATATAACTCAATAGGGAAACCATCCCAATATATGTGTTAGGAGGGAGCAAAAACAACCGTCGTCCACGAGGATGTAACTCAGTGGGGAAATGGCAGGAAAGATAAACACTTTTTGCTTAAGGGGCTGACTCTACATGGAGGGATCAGACACCAACATCTGCTTGGGGAAATATATATATATCACCAAATAGCAGGAGACAACAAACAACGGTATATGGCAAAGAATACAACATGAATACCTGAATGTTATAATTATGCATGTATATGCGTGATTTATGTTTGATGAATGCTGACAAACAGACATATCTAACACAAACAGGTCCAGGAATCAACCACCCGGTACTACATCTCAAGAGAGAAAGCCAGGATCACCGGAGAATATCCAATCTGCTGGAGATCCGAGATGCCAGGAAGCAAAGACCTTGCCGGGGAATCAGAGATACCAGGAAATCACAAGATCTCTGGGGGATGAATCATCAGTCTCAGCTGAGGAAAGGAGATTCATTGCACAGGCAAAAACTGCCACAAAAGCAACTCTACAGGGGAATCAGAGATATCAGAAACATCATAAAAATCTCTGCAGGGGAATGAACAACAATCATTCCGACTGTGAACCGGATCACGGCGCAAATAAGTTCTGCTGGAGAAACCACTTCGCCGGGGAAATCTAAAAGGGGGTGATGGATCCTTGTGGGGATACAACCACCAACCAGAAACTCCCAAAGGTCAAACGAACCAAGATTTCTCACCTGCTGAGGAGGATGGAGGCTAAAATACCTTTACCATACACACTGCTCGGGAGGAAAAACACAAACGGCTCCGGAGGAAACATCAGTCACAGCCGGAGAAAAGAGTTCATTGTGCAGGCAGAAACTGCCATAAAAGCAACTCTACTGGGAAATCCAACTGAGGGATAAAGGGGAAACTGGTGATCCAGCACCAAGTACCAAACTCACCAAGGAAATCACACCCGCTGAGGAGAAAAGATCGCACAAGTAGAATCTGCCACACAAACAACTACTGGGGATCAGAGATGCCAGGAAACAGCAATATCTCTGGAAGGGATAACACCATCATAGATAAGATCCAACACACCAACAACTCCGCTGGGGATCTATCTGAGGAAGATAACATCATCATAGATAAGATCCAACACACCAACAACTCCGTTGGGGATGAACCATTACGGATAAAATCTGCCATACCAGCAACTCTACTGGGGATTTGTCCGAGGGAGGGAAGGAAATCTGGGGATCAACCACCAAATACCGAGCCTTCCAAAGAGGACACTTCTGCTGAGGAGGGAAGACCACTGCTCTACTGAAGGGAGGGGAGGTAAAAACCTCAACAACCACTCTGCTCGGTGGATAAACCACAACAAAATATTCTGGAGAAAGAGGATACAGTCATGCCAGGGATATGAACAAATATCTTACCCTGTTGGAAATCATGCCACCCTTGGGAGAGCACTGAGGATCTCCTAAGTATCCTTTTATCATTGTGAATGTTCACTTTGTTTAAGAACAATTTGTGAAAAGTTCATTTATTTAAAACAATGGTATTTTCTCAATTAAAACATGCAAAACATTTGTTGAATGGAAACAAATAAGAGTGCAAATAATTGGATAAAGTCTCAAATTTATTTGATGGAATGGTAGCCTACAAATGGCAAGACCCCATAGATCTTTACAAGTTTGAAATTGGTGATATATATTGGAAAAGGGCTACATTGAACATAATGACCATTTCTCCACCAATTCCGAGTTCGATGTATTCGAAGCTTTAGTTGACGACGAATGAACAAGAATCTCTGATGGATGACAGATGTAGAATGCAATCTTGTCAGGATGCAGTTACTTGCCAAATCCCTAATTTTTGCCTAGATTGCCCCAGGATGAGGTACCCAATCTAGCGGGATGCAAATATTCATTTTTTCATGTCTCTAACTTTTGCCTAGATCGCCCTTTTGGGTTTTTAATCCACCAAGATGCTCATTTTTGCCTAAGCTGCCCTTTCGGGTTTTCAACTTAGCGAGCCATTCTGTTTTTATTTTTAGGCGAAGTATTTCTTGACTGCATCTGAATTCACAGGATGAGTGAAATCCTCCCCATCCATAGTTGTAAGTATCAACGCACCGCCTGAAAAGGCTCTCTTAACAACATATGGACCTTCATAGTTTGGAGTCCACTTGCCCCTGGAATCGGGCGCGAAAGACAAGACTTTCTTGAGCACAAGGTCACCTTCTCGGAACACACGAGGCTTGACCTTCTTATCAAAAGCTTTCTTCATTCTCTGCTGATACAACTGACCATGACACATGGCAGTCAATCTCTTCTCTTCTATTAAATTCAGCTGGTCATAGCGACTCTGAGTCCATTCAGCATCAGTCAACTTGGCCTCCATCAAGACTCTCATTGATGGGATCTCCACCTCTACTGGGAGTACGGCCTCCACGCCATAAACAAGAGAGAAAGGGGTTGCCCCTGTTGAAGTGCGGACAGATGTACGATACCCATGCAAAGCAAATGGCAGCATCTCATGCCAATCTTTGTACATAACAACCATCTTCTGGATAAACTTCTTGATATTCTTATTAGCAGCTTCAACAGCCCCATTCATCTTGGGTCTGTAAGGAGAATAATTATGGTGTGCAATCTTGAATTCACTACATAGCTCTTTCAGCATCTTGTTATTCAGATTAGATCCATTATCAGTAATGATCTTATCTGGCACACCATAACAGCATATGAGTTGATTCTTGACAAACTTCACAACCACCTGTCTGGTCACATTTGCATATGACGCAGCTTCAACCCATTTAGTGAAGTAATCAATTGCTACGAGAATAAACCTGTGTCCATTGGACGCTTTCGGCTCAATCATGCCAATCATGTCAATTCCCCACATAGAGAAAGGCCATGGTGATGAAATCACATTCAGAAGTGTCGGAGGAATATGAATCTTATCCGCATAAATCTGACACTTATGGAATTTCTTCACATATTTGCAGCAGTCAGACTCCATTGTCAGCCAATAGTAGCATACTCTCAACATCTTTCTAGCCATGGCATGTCCATTGGAATGAGTACCAAATGAACCCTCATGGACCTCAGTCATCAACAGGTCTGCTTCGTGTCTATCCACGCATCTGAGCAGAACCATGTCAAAATTTATCTTATAAAGCAGTTCACCGTTGAGGTAGAAACTACCTGACAATCTCCTCAAAGTCTTCTTATCTTTCACAGATGCCCCAGGCGGGTAAACTTGGTTCTGAAGGAAACATTTGATGTCATAATACCAAGGCTTATCATCTTTTATTTCTTCAACTGCAAATACATGAGCTGGTCTATCCAAGCGCATCACGGTGATATTGGGAACTTCATTCCAATATTTAACCACAATCATCGAAGCAAGCGTAGCAAGAGCATCTGCCATCCGATTATCTTCTCGAGGAATATGGTGGAAGTCAACCTCAGTAAAGAACGTTGAAATCCTCCTCGCATAATCTCTATATGGAATAAGACCAGGCTGATTCGTTTCCCATTCACCCTTAATCTGATTGACAACAAGGGCCGAATCACCATACACATCCAGATGCTTGATCCTTAAATCAATCCATTCTTCCAATCCCATAATACAGGCCTCATACTCAGCCATATTATTTGTGCATTTGAAAGTTAGCCTTGCTGTAAAAGGAATATGTGTGCCCCGAGGAGTAATAATTACTGCCCCAATACCATTTCCATACTAATTTACAGCGCCATCAAATACCATACTCCATCTGGAACCAGGCTCTGGACCTTCATCGAGTGTAGGCTCATCGCAATCTTTCATTTTCAAATACAGAATCTCCTCATCTGGGAAGTCATACTGAACTGACTGATGATCCTCAATCGGCTGGTGTGCCAAGTGGTCAGCCAAGATACTACCTTTAATAGCCTTCTGAGCTCGATACTCGATATCATACTCAGACAACAACATCTGCCAACGGGCAATCCTCCCGGTTAAAGCAGGCTTCTCGAATATGTACTTGATTGGATCCATTCTGGATATCAACCAAGTTGTATGATTTATCATATACTGGCGTAAACGCTTAGCGGACCAAGCCAAAGCACAACATGTCTTTTCGAGCATTGAGTATCGAGACTCACTATCAATGAACTTCTTACTCAGGTAGTAAATATCATATTCTTTCTTTCCTGATTCGTCTTGCTGACCAAGGACACAACCCATCGAGTCTTCAAGAACAGTCAGATACATGATCAAAGGTCTTCCTTCCGCAGGCGGAGATAGGATCGGAGGTTCAGACAGATATTCTTTGATATTATCGAAAGCTTTATGGAAATCCTCGGTCCAATCATGAGACTGATCTTTCCGGAGGAGCTTGAATATTGGCACACATGTGGCAGTCATGTGGGATATGAGTATGGAAATATAATTCAAGCGGCCAAGAAAACCTCGGACTTGCTTCTCGGTTTTGGGCGCAGGCATCTCTTGTATTGCTTTGACCTTTGCAGGATCAACCTCAATACCTCTTTCGCTGACAACAAAGCCCAATAACTTGCCAAAACGGACTCCAAATGTACACTTGTTGGGATTCAGACGAAGCTTGTACTTCCTCAAACGCTGAAAAAGCTTCACCAAGTGCTTTACATGTTCAACTTCCGTTCTTGACTTAGCAATCATATCATCAACATAGACCTCAATCTCCTTGTGCATCATATCATGGAACAAGGTAGTCATAGCTCGTTGATACGTGGCTCCGGCGTTCTTCAAACCGAAGGGCATCACTCGATAATAGAATGTTCCCCAAGGTGTGATGAATGTTGTCTTCTCCATATCCTCGGGTGCCATCTTAATCTGATTATATCCGGAAAATCCGTCCATAAATGAGAAGACTTTGAATTTAGTTGTATTGTCTACCAACATATCAATATGTGGTAGAGGGAAATCATCTTTCGGACTAGCTTTATTCAAATCTCTATAATCCAGACACATTCGGACTTTTCCATCTTTCTTAGGCACGGGCACAATATTGGCCACCCATTGATGATACATAGAAGTCACCAGAAACCCCGCATCAATTTGCTTCTGAACTTCCTCTTTGATCTTCACTGCCATATCAGGATGAGTTCCTCTGAGCTTCTACTTCATAGGCACGCACTCAGGCTTCAAGGGTAGGAAATGTTGCACAATATCTGTATCTAGACCCGGCATGTCTTCATACGACCAAGCAAAGATATCGACATATTCTCGTAGCAATTCGATCAACCCCTTCTTAACAGATTCTTCCAGGAGTGCCCCGATCTTCACTTCTCGCATACAATCCTCAGACCCCAAGTTGACTATTTCCAGATTCTCAAGATGCGGCTGAATGATCTTCTTTTCATGCTCAAGTAGACGGGTAATCTCATCAGGAATCTCTTCAACATCATCTTCCTCTGCCTCAAATACAGGGAACTCAAAATTGGGAGATGGCGTTGGATCATTATGTTCAATGGGTTTAGAAATCAACCTGCATAATGATTTTGGATATGAAAAGCTTTTAGAAATCAAACAAGGCAAATCATTATGCAGATGAAAAGATTGATTTTATTCTTTTTAGGGTTTTTTGTGATCACCAATTTCATGCAAAAAGCAAAAAGGGAAAATAATTGGAAAAACAAACATTTAACATGAATTTATTGAATGAAAATATCATTGTATTTATGTTGCCAACAATGTCATCACTTCTCCTTTTGGCATGGGAGAAGGGTTTTTAAACAAAGTGATTATTACTTTGACTTGTGGACAACTGTAGGAACATCCACAGCGACCCAATTGTTGCAGATCCCACCAGGGATAACAAAATTGTCAGAATCCTCTACATCCTCTTCCAAGACAGCAGCAGCTTCTTCATTCTGACCGGTGTGGATGAAACCTCCACTCTTGAACAACCCTTTCTCGTTGAAGACCCCAGAGGAAAAGCCTATGCCAGCCCGAGACTTATTGTCTTCCAGCTCAATCATTTTTCCTAAACCAGCAATTGCACTACATTCAATGGCCAATTTCGCATCTCTATAGGAAGCAAATGAAGGAGTTCTCTTCTCAACAGGCTCAGCTATAGATAAAGCTTGGAAAGGAGATCCAACTTCATCCTCAACATCTATGTATGAGAAGGAAGACAAGTGGCTAACCAGGAGAGCCTTTTCTCCCCCTACCACTACCAGTTTCTTATTCTTCACAAATTTCAGCTTCTGGTGTAGGGTGGATGTCACGGCACCAGCCTCGTGAATCCATGGTTTGCATAAGAGACAACTATACGATGGGTGAATATCCATAAACTGGAAGGTAATCTGGAAATCACTCGGTCCAATCTTGATAGGGAGATCAACTTCCCCAATCACAATCTTACGCGACCCATCGAAAGCTTTCGTAACAACTCCACTCTGCCTCATGGGACGCCCTTGATGAGACAGTCTTGAGAGAGTGGACTTCGGCAATACCTTCAGGGATGACCCAGTGTCCACCAGCACATTGTACATGGCGTCATCTTTGCAATTCATGGATATGTGTAAAGCCAAGTTGTGGTCTCTTCCCTCCTCAGGGAGATCAGAGTCACAGAAACTCAAATTGTTACAAGAAGTAATGTTTGCAACAATGCTATCAAACTGTTCTATAGTGACATCATGATCTACATATGCCACATCTAAAACTTTCTGCAGAGCCTCTCTATGCGGTTCTGAATTTAGAAGTAAAGATAACACGGATATTTTGGATGGCGTTTGTAGAAGCTGGTCTACAACGTTGTACTCACTCTTCTTGATGAGCTTTAGCATCTCATCACAGTCTTCATTCATATTGCCACTAGGGCCAACCGAAGTAGGAGATTTTTGTACAGAGGAGGGTTTAACAACAGGTGCCGGATTCGGGGTGCTCACAACATTTCCAATCGGGCGCTCAACAAAATCAGCTTTAGCCTGAGGTTTCGGAGGTGCAGAAAACACACGACCACTGCGGGTCAAACCACTTACATCAGCAATATTCACAACAGATAAGGATGGCAAAGTCACCTCTTTCCCATCTTCTACAGAAACAACAATGTAAAGAAAGCGAATTGCTTTTTCAGAAGAATAAGGCACAGGACCGGCAGGCTTGATGATCAGGGAAGGAGAAACCTTTTGCTTGCTACCATCGTACTTGATAATAACAGGCTCAAGTATCCGAAATACTGGGGAAATTACGTTGACCTCTGGCTCATCTTCGTCAACATTCATATTCTGAAGGATCTCAGTAACTCCTTCATCCAGCATTTCCTGAAGATCTTTACGCACCTGGAGACAACCCAAACGGTTAACCGGGCAAATTCGACATCTGTCATGATCATGTTCATAGTGACTGTAATCACACAACAAACAATGCAACTCAACCAGAGATTGTCGAATATGATTGACATATTTGACTTTGTACTTGCCAGGGCAACCTTGGACCATGTTGACAGACTTCCCATGCTCAGGCAATGGGTTCTTCTTCACATTAGGACCTACGTCCTCAAAGCACAAAATGCCACACCTCATAAGGTCTTGAACCTTGGTCTTCAACGAAAAACAATTCTCCACGTCATGGCCGGGAGCACCAGAGTGATAAACACAATGCAAATCAGGCTTATACCACCACTGAGGGTTAGCAGGTATAGCTGGCGGGTCTCTCGGAGTAATCAACTTCCTCTCTATCAAAGAGGGATATAATTCTGCGTATGTCATCGGAATCGGATCGAAAGGGATCTTCTTCCTCTCATAACTCGTGCTGGTTTGATTACTGTTGCGAGGCTGGTAGGCCTGCTGTTGAGGACGGTACTGTTGTTGCTGATATTGCTGATGCGATTGTTGATTGTTGTTATGCTGCTGATATTGTTGATTATCTCTGAAAACAGGTGCTATATGAGCCACCTGGTGCTGGTTACTGGATGGACGCACAGTTTTCCTCCTCAAAGAGGGTCTTCTAGGTTTCACATGGGAGGCCACAACATGTGCCTCTCCGTCTTTCTTCTTTGCAAACGCCCCATATCGTTTGGCAGAAGAGCCTTCTTCTTTGGTCAGACGTCCTTCTCTAACCTCTTCTTCTAGACGCATCCCCATATTCACCATCTCGGTGAAGTCAGAAGGAGCGCTAGCAATCATCCGCTCATAATAGAATGAACTCAAGGTCTTCAAAAAGATCTTGGTCATTTCTTTCTCTTCTAGCGGAGGCACAAACTGAGCTGCCAACTCTCGCCACCTCTGGGCGTACTCTTTGAACGTTTCCTTGTCCTTCTGGGAGATGACCCTTAGATGATCCCTATCGGGAGCCATATCCACATTGTATTTGTACTGCTTGACGAAGGCCTCGCCAAGGTCGTTGAAGGAACGGATGTTCGCACTGTCAAGCCCCATATACCAACACAGAGCTGCACCAGACAGACTGTCCTGAAAATAGTGGATGAGCAACTGGTCGTTATCAGTCTGAGTTGACATCTTCCTGGCATACATGACCAGGTGGCTGAGAGGACAAGTATTCCCTTTATATTTTTCAAAGTCAGGGACCTTGAATTTCACCGAAATCTTCACATTGGGAACCAAGCATAATTCGGCAGCAGACTTGCCAAACAGATCCTTTCCTCTAAGGGTTTTCAATTCCTTGCGAAGCTCAAGAAATTGGTCATTCATAGCATCCATCTTCTCATGAACATCTGGGCCCTCAGACGACTCAGAATGATAGATGGTGTCGTCTACCCTGGGCACGGTATGCACGACAGGAGGAGGAACAGCAAGGACCGGGCTAGATGCCGACATAGAAGCAAAAGTTGGAGCAGGGCCCTCAGGCATGAAATTGGGAGGCATCCCCCACGGAAACCCGGTTGGCATAGCTGTCGAAACAAAATGTGCACTGGCTGCAGGCACAGTTGAGGAGACAATCTCTGAGATGACTGTCCTCTGGGGAGGAGTTGAAGGTGTTGGAGAAGACTGCCTTTGGGCAGCCAAGAATGATTCCATCAAAGCACTCAGTCTGGCGACTTCCTCCTTGAGTTCACGGTTCTCTTGCTCTAGATGATCCATCAATCTGGAAGAGTTGGCTCTAGTGTAGTACCGGTGAGTCAGCTTGTCTTCAAAATAAATGAAGAGCACAGAGTTAGACCACAGGACCAGAAGCCGAGAACAAAACATGCTTATGCATATGATGCATGCAATGCTTGTGCATATGATTTGTTTTTATTTCAAAGGAACTCTAAGGTTTTATTTGCAAATTTTGGAAATATCAAGCATTTTATCGCATATGGAAATATCTCATCATATATCATCAGGGAAAAGAAGTACAGCAATTGTCAATCATATACCAGAGAAAAGGAAAATAATCATCCTATGGATCCCTAGAAGCTCGGGACACAGGAAGGTAAGCTGCACGAAGCCTCTTCACCTCTCTCTCGTAAGCTACCTCCATATCTGATTTTTCTTTGGCGAGTCGGTCATACCTCCTTTTCCAAAACTTGGAAGACTAAGGAAGTAGAGAAGTCCATGCATCATTAGGATCATCAATGACTTGATGCTCAAGGAACTCTATCAGAGCATCTTTCTCCTTAATCTGCTGAAGCAACTCTTCCCTTTCACGGATCCAGGCACGTGATAGGTCTTCGTCTCTCAACTCCTCTACTCTTTGGTTAGGGAGGGTTGAAGGCCCAGCCACAACCAAAGGTGTAGGTCTCGGATTATCGTAAGGCATGAGATACTCAGATGCTCTCTTCCTTACCCAAGCAGTATACGGCTCCAAAGCAATGCAATTCTTAGGACCCAACTCCTTTCTTCCTTTCTTATGGACCTTGCGCCAAGCGCGAACCATTCGGCCTTTCAAGCCTTGGGGATCTTTAACCTCCTGAAAGAACACACCCTCTAACAGAATGTTATTAGGTTTATCCTTTAGGGGGAACCCAAGCTGACAACGTGCTAAAACAGGGTTGTAGCTAATCCCACCACATGTACCACATGTACCATCATATACACGGTTATACCAAGAGATATCATCATTAGTGAGAGACATAAGTCTCGTAGACCACCGTAGACATCCCTTGTTCTCCTTGAAGGCGATCGTCTGAGGTAAGTGAGAAATAAACCACTTATACAACAGAGGCAAACGGCACACAATAGCGCCACCACCCTTTGCATTCCTCAGATGCAAAGACAAATAGGTATCACCCAACAGAGTCGGAACAGGATTAAGAGCAGAGAAGATCCTAAGAGCGTTCACATCCACAAACTTGTCGATGTTGGGGAACAATACCAACCCATAGATGAGAAGTACAAATATGGCTTCAAAGGCATCCTCACTCATGGCCTTCCCATAAACAGTAGCTTGAGCAATGAGGAACTCGGAAGGGAGACCTTGAAATCCACCTTTGGTAGTCATATGAGCACCAATCAGGGATTCATCTATGTGCAACATGTCAGCTATCTCTCGAGAAGTAGGAATACTCTCCAAGCCACTGAACGGCACCTGATCCAGAATAGGTATACCCACGAGATACGCATACTCCTCAAGGGTAGGCAAAAGCTGGAAGACCGGAAACGTGAAGCAACGGTACAGAGGATCATAAAAATGTACCAATACACTCATCAGATCTTTCATCCACCTGAGTAGTCAGAAGAAGAAGAAGCTTGCCAAAGCGAGCTTTGAAACCCAAGGGATCTAATACATAGGATGTCAGATTCCTTAACTCTTTCAGATCTGGCTATCTGAAGCTGTACTTCTTTGTATTCCTTCTTTGTCTTTCCATGTCTGAAAATTTTGCAAATAAACCCCTTAAGTTCCTTGAAAATTTCTTTTATTATCTGATGATATGGATGCAAATGAGTGCATGAATGCAACAATCACACTCAAGGATCAAGCAAAGCACACCAAACAAAGGTCATGGGATGGATCATATTATCCTTAATATCAATCATCCATTTTGGTGGATTATGGTTTGCACCTTATCCACACCCAAGTTCCATTGATATTGAGGATGCATGAATGGATCAACCATGAATCAAGGGTTTGTGGCAAGTCACGAGCATGGAGTCTCGGTTAAGAACCACCCAAAGGGAGTGTACTAGGGTTTAAACCTGCCAAACATGTTCTACAAGAGGTTCCCATAGTCATCATCGCATCTTTCGAATATTATCGGAGAAACGACTACTCGTATTCCAAAAATATTCTCAAGAGAGACTCTTATGAGTGTAATATCGCGTAACAATCGCATCAAATCTTACATTTGAACGACCTCCGCACTACATCCTAAAAATAGGCCAAGATGGGCTTGGTAAACTAAGGTCCTTGGCTTCTAAGGTCAACTTTATTTAATGGGATGGTAGTTTATAAATGACAAGACTCCATAGATTTTTACAAAGTTGAAAATGCTAATTTACATGAAAAAGGGTACATTTAATACAAATGATCCTTAATCCTTCTACTAACTCTTGATATCCACTATGCTCTCGACCACTGCTGGGATAATGAATCGACGTCAACCTTTGTGCTCAACTAAGGCCTTTCCGATACTGGACGATTAGCAGAATCCAGTTACTTGCCATAATCCCTAATTTTTGCATAAGTTGCCCCAAGGTGGAGTACTCAACTTATCGGAAAATTCTTTCTGTTTTTATGTCTCTATTTTTTTTCCTGGATCGCCTGTAGCGGTAAATTCATGATCATCAAGCTATGGATAAGCTAGAGATCAAATAACAAGAGTCGCCACCACGCTTTTATTGTTTCCAAGGGAAAAGGGAAAAAGTACTAACAAAACCCAAAAAATAAGAAGTTTTCAAATCAAAACTAATAAAAAGTCAGAGATTACAGGTAAGGGGGTTGGTTACACAGAGGGAAGGTATTAGCACCCAAAGTGTCATAGGCTCTCCTAGGGAGCCCTTTTTGTGTGCATATGTACTTGGTATAAAGTGATGTTTACAAACAAATAGAATGGGGGGATGAGAAAAGAATTTATTAATTATATTTTTGTGTTTGACAAGACCTTCGGTCTTGTGCATACGTACCAACATAAAAATGAGGGATCAAAACCTCGTAGTTCGTGATACAAATTTCAAAGTGGATGCATTGCTTTTAACAAAATTAAGTTTGAATGGCCCAAAGGCATAAAAATGGTTTTGATGAGTTAGTTCTTTTTGGCTTTTTGAAAGTTCAAGTCAAGTATAGTTAAGTTTATTTACAAGTTTGATTTAAGAAAAGAAGTTTGAAAGTGCAATGACATAAGGACAATGATTATATCTTTTTGCAAAGTGGTCAAAGTTTCGAACAAAATAGGTTCAATCAAAGAAGATTTTGAAAAGGGAGGGAGAAATTTTGAAATTAAAGAAATGGGGAGAAGATGAAGAGATTATCCTATGTACAAAATTAAAAGTTTAGAGTTGAAAATGTCAATAGAAACCCAGAATTCCCTAGGACTTTTGGAATCAAGCAACACACAAATGCACAATTATATTATCTTGAAGAGCAACGCATCAAATAAAGATGGCCACACCCAAGTTTATCCATTCCATGATCTTCCTCAAAGTAGCCCATGTAACAGATGAATTTCACAAGTCACAGGTTCAAAATAACAGCTTCACAATGATGATGTTGCAGATGAACTTAGAGAGATCTTGAATGATATATCAGATGAAGTTTCAAATTGCGAGCACTTGGTTTCTCAATAAGTTGGCATTGGCCAAGTCCTTTAGCATAGGAAGGTTGCCTAGATTCTAAGTCCATTTGTCCAAGATCAAGCCAACAGTCCACACAAAAGTTTTTTAGGGTTTTTTGTTATTATTATGTACATTAATGGTCAAAGACCACACAAACAAGAAAAGTATACACAAATAAAATATATCACACAATATGGTCCAAATACACAAAGTGAAAATTGCATTAACATAAACAATTAGAATGAAATGAACAATGGAAAATGAAATAAAATGCTAAAAGTAAATTGCATTAAGGTAAATGGCTTGAACTTAAATGTTAGTTGTTAATAGGTTAGAAGTTAGTATTGTTTTTCTTTTGCTTTTCATTTTAAGACATTCTTTGGAGAATACTCAACCCACTTATCACAAGCATGGATCCTTGAACCAAGACATCTTCCAAAGGAAGGAAAAAAGGCCAAGTTTCCACACAATACCTTAAAAGAGGGGAGACTTACAATCTCACTAACTAGAATGCTTATGCCTTTTGTGTCACAAATTTAATGCTATGTTAAGCAATCGTAATTGGACTTATGTAGAAGTCACAACTATTTAAGGTCGGGCAATAGAATTTTGGTATTAATGCATGTTAGAGATATAGTATAATAGACTATGCTCATGAAACATACCACACACAAAAAAGGATATGCAAAAGGTGTGGCCTAATCTCATCCATACTCACGTTAATTTTTCAATCAACTAGCCTTAGGATTTTGAGATATCATAGGCCAAATTGGATGAATGAATGAAGAATGAGAATAAGATGAAGTGGGATGGAAATGATTCAAAACACAAATTGGTCAAAGGAGGACTTTTACCAAATTAATATCATCCATTCATTTTGGGAGATGAAATGTACATTCCATCAATCCCCTAAATCCAATGATATTAATTTGACAAAGTCAAATCAACCTTGACCAAGGCCCAACAACAATAGTCAAACAACAACAAGTCATCACAATTGGTCAACAAAATTATTTGGCATTTAATGAAATGAAAAATATTAATAATGATCCAAAAAATAATTTTAATTCAGAATATGAAAGAGGAAATTATTTGAATTTTTTTGGTGAAACTCTCATATTTTTTGGATCAATATTAAAATTAATATGAATTAATGAAAATAAAAGGATTAAAATGAAAATTAAATGATCAGAAAAAACGTGGACCACTTGATCTCCCTCATTAATTGAGGTGGCAGATCAAGTGGTCACAAGCGCGCAATCCACGATATGCCTGAGTCAGCGCGCCACAGGAAAGGTAATTCAAACCAACGCACGAGATTATTTCATTTCAAAAGGATCATGTGGCTCTGAACACGCCAACTCACCACCGGAGCTGCAACTCCAGTTTCCTTCTCAAGCGAGTCTCGCCGGACTGGTTTAGTCATACCTGTAGCGGTGTATTCGTTACCATTGGAGATATTGACTAAATCCAAGGTAAAGCATACAAAGTCGAGTCACCACCGCACTTCTATTTATCCAAAAGAATGGTTAGAAAGCGAACAAAAACCTAAAAAGTTTTATAAACAAAACTAGTAAAAGAATCAGAGATCTGGGTAAGGGGGTTGGTTATGCGATGGGAAGGTGTTAGGCACCCAAAACATCCTAGGTACTCCTAGGGATCCCTTTTCACACTTATTGCAAAGGTTATTGTTTGTGAAAATTTATTTGTGTAAACATGATTGAAGAGATGAGAAAAGAATATACAAGTTTATTTACATTTTGTGTTTGGATGGATAAACCCATTGCCTACGTACCCTCTTATAAAAAGATTAGGATCAAAACCTCGTAGTTCAGGTAAAAAATTTCAAAACAAATGAGTGGATTGATTGGTCCAAAAGCCTTAAGGTCTTTTGTTATCAAAGGGAGAAAACTCAACCTGAAAAACCACAAGTCTACCATGTGAGGATAACTTCAACATGCTAGTGAGGGGTTAACCCTATAATAAGCATGGAAGGCTCATTGTCCATCACTAAGGACAAAGGTGAGTATTACATCTACCACAAAGATAACTCAAACCTAATAGCTAAAGGTTATGAAAGATTTGATTAAGAAGTGGACATTGAAACCACAAAATAAACATTTTTGAATGGGTTATATTTACCAATTAGAAGTATGTACAAAAATGGTCAAAGTTGATTAGATTCAATTGAAAATGAGTATTATGAAAAGAAAGTTTGAAAATCAAAAGCATAAGGCTTAGGTTTCTAATATTGAAAACAAAGTCAAATGTTTGCACAAAAAGATTTTTGGTTTGGGTTAGGATGGAGAAACGAAGAAAACAAAAAGGTGATGGTTAAGGAATGAAACCACATTAGGAGTTCCTCTCTTGAGATCATATAGATGATCCAAGTAAGATCCTTTGGAATAAACAAGCACAAGGCAAAAGCAATCAACCAAGTCTCATAAGAGATCCTCAATAAAAGGAAACAGAATGCCAATATATGGACTTACACCCGACTCCTAACAACAAAAAGGAAACAGAATGCCAATATATGGACTTACACCCGACTCCTAACAACAAAAAGGAAACAGAATGCCAATATATGGACTTACACCCGACTCCTAAAAACAAAAAGGAAACAGAATGCCAATATATGGACTTATATCCGACTCCCAACCATAACAAACAAACATCAAAAGCAAACACATCAAAAGTTCACAAGCAAACAATCATCACACACTATATACATACAAGAGGCCCAAACAAAAGGGTAGGCTTTAGTCAAGAGGGGTCATATCAACCTCGACAAACAAGCCAAACTATAAAAGGGTAAGCTGTAGCTCTTAACCACTAACATTGAGAGTTAGGGTGAAGCTGATCAAAAATGGAAATGAGGATGAGACCTCATGCTCTTAACCCTGGCCTGGGTGAGCTCATGACAAAGAAAGCGTGGGGATCCAGAAAATGGGATCCTATTCCACTTGACAGACACTGGACAAAGATCTTGGGTACATGTTCTGGAGCATCAGCACGTAGTGCGAGCATAAAGAACGACTCACTGAATAACGGGGGATTGGCTACTAATCCCTTTTATCTGTCAATTGCCTCAACTCTTTGAGGTCTTTGGCAGAAATGTAAACAATCACAAACAGAGCCTCTGAAGGAGGACTTGCCAGCAAAACGCCTGCCAAAAAGGTGACAGGACTTCCAGACTACATGGAGTAAGAAGATAACTACCTAAGTGGTGTATCAACCACAAACCAAAGCTCAAGCAAGAGCTAAAAGCAAGCAACTAATGTACCTGTACAAAAGCTAACCAGTTAATATTTTAGTCAAAAAACAAACAGACAAACAGTGGAACCATTCAACAATTACACAACTCAATGAACAATGCTCAAGCACTCAAATGAGCTCAAGCACATCAATTAGAACCTACAAAACAAACAAGAGTTAGAACTCAAATCATTTGCATCTCACAAAGTGAGACCAAATCAACCATCAATGCTAAATGTCCAAACCTGAAACACAAAGCACAATTAGTATATGCACAAGACACTAGTACAAAGACAAAGTTCAAAACCAAACCAAATGATCAAAACAAAACTCAATCTTCCATATAATGCACATTCAAACATGTCACAAAATGTCCTCAAGAGGACCATCATTAATTCAAAAAGCAAATATCTCAAATGGCCTATGCTATGCAATGATCACAAAATGAGTACAAAGTGAACTTCAAAATTAGAAAATTCAAATCAAAACAGAAATGCATGCAATGGCTATGAAATTTTTTATGCAAGTTTCTCATGTCATGAACAAACATTATGCAAAAAATCAACTCCAGAAAAGTTCAAATGATAGGTGAACAAAAATGCACAAATTGAATGCCAAAAATGTGACACAAATTGTCACATACATCTTCATGTGTCAAAAACAATGATAACATATGAGAAAAAATTCAAACTAGGGCTCAAAAATTCACATCAGGTATGAAGATCAAGCATGCAAAAAATTAAATCAATTGGATCAAAGATGAAGATTTCACAATGCATTAAATGCAAGATATCAAAATAGCATGGCATGGATAAAAAAATCACACATTAAAAATCAGACATCAACAAATCATGAAAATAATACTAAAAGAAACTAGACATCAAAATAGAACTATGAAAAAAAATTGGAGTTAATTTGGATCATTTTTCATTTTTTTATGAATTTTTCAAAAGGAATGAAATAAATGGAATAACATGGAAATAAAGAGGGAAATTCAAATATTTGAAATAAACTCAGAATTAATCTCATCCATCAGATCACGCGCGAAAACAAGATCTAAGGTCCATATTCAAAATACCAAAACGCACAGCTTCATTAATGTGTTGGCATCCAAGCCACTGGTCAAGGTACGCGTGGATCAGGTCAAAACAAACACAACCAATGGTTCACACACGCGAGCACACACATCAGCACACAATCATCAAAATGAAACGATGTGTTTCATTAAATGACTCATCATGCACACATCATCAGTCAGAACACACATGGCAAGGTCAAACGAATCATAACCAATCAAACACACACGCGGAGTACACATGGAAGCCAACACAGCACAAACCCTAGGATGATGCAGACGCCAGAGCTGTAGCTCCGGTCGTCTTCCCCGGCCAAGCTCCGGCGACCTCAACGACAAAATTTTCCAGAAATCACAAAGGCGTACATCATTCGAAACCTCTTGCAATGCACAATCCAAATATCAATTCAATTTAACCTAATTCTTCCTAGATTGCACGGATCGAACGAAAACATTTTCATGAGCAAAAATTCCAGTTCACATAACATGCACAATACTCAACCAAATTAAGATCTAAACACATGTACAAGCTTTGCTAAGTGAGATCTACAAATCTATAGCCTTAAAACAGCGAAACAAGAGATCAAATTTTGACTCACTTGGAAATTGAAGCTTCTGAATTCGTGTCCTCAAGCACTCTACAGCTCCAGATCTTCTTCTTTAACCTTGCCTTGAAGCTTTAAGCAAAAATAATCAGTTGAAACCACCTAGATCTACTTCAAATTTCAGATTCCATCAACATGAGATTTCACATGAACTGCACGGATTCTTGCTCAATTGATCCAAACAGATGATGATTCTTGATCAATGAAAGATGATGATCAAGAATATGCAAGGAATTTTGGTGTTTGTGTGAAGAAATTCAAGATTCGAAGAGAGAGAATTTTGGAGGGAACTTGAAAATTCAGATCTGAAAATGCTTGTTTTTTTGAATTATGGTTAGGGTTTGGCTTTTATGTGGTTCACTAATCTCACTGAAATCCAAATTAGGCATTGGTTAAACACGATTAGTGAGATGTGGATCAAATTGCAAAAATGCACATTGACACCTCATGGCCATAATGCACGTCCAAATTCTCATGCATGGGCTAGAAATTACTCATGGACATCCAATGGTCATGATGGAATGGTTGTCTTGCTTGTATCATAAGCCAAATTTGAATTATGGAAATTCCCTCCAAAATGATCACATGAAAAATGATGAGCATACACACTTTTCCCATGCATGGCAAAGGCTATTTTGGGATGTCTTGATCAAGAGAAGCATTTTGCAAAAAGAATGGACCAAATTGGAGCTTTGTATCAAAAGTTATGCCATTTTGAATTTCCATGCACACCTTGTGATCATTTGGCCATAACTCCTCAACCATTCATCATATGGACATGAAATAGAACTTTTTGGAAAGGGGAGACAAAGATCTACAAGTTTCATGTTCACCAAAAATCCATTTGATGTTGGAAAGTCAAGTTGAATATGGGCCAAAAACATGCCAAATTTGGAAACTTTGAATTACAGGTCATTTTCCATTTTTAGTAACTTTTTACATGACCTCAAAATCTTCAAGATAGATGTTTAAAATGACAAATGGACCTTGTTTGAACATGATTGAGGTGTCTCAACTCATTTCCCCACCTCATAGCCCTCAGTTGACTGCACAGTTGACTTTTTGGTCCTTAGATGACCTTGAAATGTATTGATGAACTTGGGCCTTTATCACTTGATGAAATTGCTCCAAAATGGAACCCTAGCTCATGTAAGCTCTTTGTAATGATCATGTGGTCCTCATCTCAAGAAAAATTCCTCATCTCTTACACAAAGGATCTTCTTGAAGCCCTTGACTTGGTGCTTGCTTGAGCTACAACAAAAAAAGTAAGTGACATATTTTTGTGCTTTTGGTTAGTAAACAAAATAAGAAAAGCAATGATATACAATTCAAGCATGCCTGGTGATCTCAACCACTCACAAGAGATCCCTACCCAAAGGGAAAGGGAGCCAAGATGCTCGATGATCCTTGAGGCTATACAGTGCAATGCTATGATGCCATGAGGGATCATAGGGACAAAATTGGGGTCTTACAATACCATCACTAAAATTAAAAAGAAGGACATGATTTCAAAGTAAAAATGGCACTGAGCACGAATTTGACCTCAATTTATCCTAACTCCAAGTATATTGAGAGATACATGGAGTTGAAACTTGAGGTACATGAACTGATTTACTTCGATTTGGCCTCAAAGCAACTCAATCTTCTTTCCTACATTGGTAGGACTTAAGACAACCAAGGAATCAAGATAATTGAGCAAGATTTAGAGAGAATCAAAGAGATTAAAATTTCTGGAAAATACCTTCAATGTAGGTCTAGATTCAGCTGTTCTTGCCTTGACTCGTGCTTGATCTCACTCTAAATGCTTGCAGAAGAAAAATTGAATGCTCAAAAGGTCTTGGATCCCTGGAGTTTTGAATCTCAAAATAGTGAGAATTCAAACTCAATTTAAAGTGAAATCCGCAGGATTATCCTTTGGAATGTGAGGGTTAGAGGTTTGGGATCAAAGCTGGCACGAATGTGTATGAAATTCTGAGCATATGGAGCTCTATTCATAGCCAATTCAGTTGATATTTGCACACCTAAAATGAACTTCCAAAATTAGCAATGTGTGATGCATGAGTGCATGGGCGTGTGCAGGCCCACGAAATCACTTTATCTGATCCACAATTGAGTGTAAGAAAGGCTGAAGTCATGTTGGAATGCTAGGCAATTGTGCATGGATGTTTGAAGTTTAATCTTTCCAAATGATGATACCATGTTCAAGTCATGCGCGACCTTTTCATTTCTTGTCCAAAATGGATGAATTTGGGCTTCTTAGAAAGGTTAGATCAAGAGGAACAACTTTAATGTTCAACACTTTTCCATTTGGAGCTTGGAACTTGAAGAATTTTGAGGTGGATGTTTGGAAATTTAACATATTGAAATTTTTTCTAAGTGTCAAGCCATATGTCTCAATATTCCACCTTGCTTAACTTTTTATGTGGGCCTCAAATGAGAAACATGTCTTCATAAAATTTGTTGCTATTTCAAATAAATTAAAAATGGTAACCAATTTCATGTCATTTGGATTTGAAATGATAGAGTTATGCTTTTTTGAAGTTTGGAAAAATCACTTGATCAATGTTATAGGTCAAAATTGACCTATAATGTAACCTCATATCACATGCTCAAAAAAGTTGAATCAGCTCTCACTCCAAACATCAAAGTTAAAGTAGACGTCTTGAATTTGATTTTGCAACTTGGAAATCTTTCATCTTATAAAAATTGAGCAAGTTATGGCCTTGGGAATTTGACTTTCAAATTAGGGTTTAGACAAAATGACCTATAATATTTCAACATAGAAACTGATTTTCCAAGCAAAACTAGCTTCAGGTCTCAACACGAAAGTTATTTGTAATGTCATTTAGAGTAACTTTTATATTGGAATAATTTTCATATGATGCAAATTGTAGGAGATAGGGTCTAGGGAGACCCAGTTTTGATTAGATGAATTCATCTGGCCAACCACCATCAACTAACTTGCTAATCTTCAATTCTCTTGACTTTATAGGCTCATGGTAGATCATATATGCATAAGATGATGAATTTTGAAGTGTCCCTTGAGAAATTTGATCAATTGGTGAGATAGCTTGTTCGAGAAGTTACTCAAGATACCAAGTTAAACTAGGGTTTCCAAGGCAAATCACCCTCAAACTCTTGAAGAATGCTTGATCAACATAACATGTAGAGATCATTGGGACTCGTATATGATGATCATGAAAATCCTTTAATAAATCCATGGTTGTGCTCTTTGTTCATGAGGGTCTCAAACCCTAGTGTAGCGGGGTATTCGTTACCTTTAGATTTATGGACTAAATCAAAAGTAAGCATATAATTCGAGTCGCCACCGCACTTCTATTTATCCAAAGAAAAGGTTAGAAAGTGAACAAAAACTAAGTAAGAAGTTTTATCAAATCAAAAACTAATAAAAATGTCAGAGATCTGGGTAAAGGAGTTGGTTATGAGATGGGAAGGTTTTAAGCACCCAAAACATCCTTAGTACTCTAAGGGAGCCCTTTTTGCAAAATGTATTGTAGGTTGGTATTTGTGAAAATATTTGTGCAAACAAGATTGGGGAGATGAGAAAAGAATATAAATATTATTTACAATTTTGTTGTTTGAATGGATGAACTCATTGCCTACGTACCATCACAAAGGTAGGATCAAAACCTCGTAGTTCAGGTAAAAATCTCAAAAGATTGGTGAATTGATTTGGCCAAAAGCCTTAAGGTCTTTTGTTATCAAAGGGAGAAAACTCAACCAAAACCAACAATCCACCATATGAGGAGAGCTTCAACATACTAGCGAGGGATCCACCCTATAATAAGTATGGAAGACTTATAGTTCAATCACTAAGGATAAGGTGAGGTTTACATCAACCACTATGATAACTCAAACCTATGGCTAATGTTTATGAAAAAAAGGTTTTAACAAAGGTGGCCATTGGAACCACAAAAATAACTTGAGTGAGTTGTATTTACAAGTTAGATGTATTCACAAAATGAGGTCAAAGTGGAATTAATGTTTATTCACAATGAGTATTAAAGAAAATGAGTTTGAAAAATCAAAGGCATAAGGCCTAGGTTTCTAATTTTGAAAACAATGTCAAAGTTTGCACAAAATGAGTTTGGCTTGGGTTAGAGTGGAGAGAAGAAAAGAAGGGCTAGTCCTAAACATGCAAAGATGGGAGAAGAGATAAAACCCTCGGAGTTCCTTTTCTTGAGATCATAAAGACGATTCAAGATGCTACTTTCCTTTGGACTTAGCAAGCAACAAACAATCAAAACAAATATCATATTCAAGCTCCTAGGATCTCCATTTGGCTTGTCTCTCTTAACTTGGTTATTCATGACAATGGTCCTTCTTACTATCTCAAGTTTGAAATCCCTATCACACAAGAGCAAACATCAAATAGTTCACAATACAATAAGAGGAATGGACAAAGAATGAGTTTAGATTAGGGGTCCTGTGAAGTCGACTTTTCAATTTAGTATTCTAAAGGCATGAGGCCTAGTTGCTCTTCAACAAGTTTATCATTCTAAAGGCATGAGGCCTAGTTGCTCTTGAACTCCTTTAAGCATAGGTAAGGTCCTATTTCTAAGTCCTTTCTCCTTTTTGCATTGGGTTCACACAAACAAAGTCAAACAAACACAAAACAACAATATATTTATATACAGTAATGAGCTCAAATAAGCAAAAGGAAAATAGCATAAACAAAAAATATGAGCTCAAATGAGCAAAGGGAAAAGTCAATATGAATAAATGAGTAAGAAATTAAATTGCATTAAAGGAAATTGCAAGAATTAAATGCTTGAATTAAAGTTAGTAGTTAATAGTTATGTTAGTGTGTCATAAGACAATTTAGCGCTATGTTAAGCAATCGTAAGTGGACTAATATAGTAGTTACACCTATCTGAGGTCGATCAATAAAACTATGGGCAAATAAACATAAGTTAGAGATCATGACTAGTAAGCCAAGCTCCTACAACTTGCCATGCCAAAAGAAAAGAAGGAAGACCTTGTATGGATTTTAAGCTTTTTGCTTGACCAAGAAGCAACCTATCTTGGACACAAAGCAACTCACTTGATCTTTGATCAAGTTGAGTTTGATTTGGATCAAAGAAGGTTAAGCCTCTCATATGTTAAGACCAACCACAAATCACTAACTCATTGGTCAAAATAAAAAGAAGAAGAAGATGAAGATGAAATGAAGTGGATAAAGGAGAATTCAAATGGAATATCAAAACACAATGATCAAAATGTGAATCAAATCATCATCAACCAATGTAAAACAGAAGAGAAATGAACATTAGAAGTCAACAAAGTCAAACATATTTTTTGGAATTAAAATAAAACATAAAATAAAATGAACAAAATATGGTCAAACCTCAAATTCAATTCAAATCAACTTGGATAAGTCCAATTGAATCATCATAGGTCTAACATGGTCAAATAAGGTATGACAAATTTTCTCAACATTTTTTGAAAACAAAAACTATTTAAAAACAATTAAAAACAAAGAAAAATAACACAAATGAATTAAAATCTCAAATAAATGTCAAATCAATTAAGAAATTGATGAGAATATTTTTCATAGACTTATCATGATCCATATGTGTTTAGAAAATATTTTTTGGAATTTTTTGATATCAAAAAGTATTTATAATGAATTAAAAACTATTAAAACACAAAATAATTCACAAAAAATATTAAATGGAATCACAAAAATAATTAAAAATCAGATTATGAAACTAGATTTTTCAAAAAAAAATTTGCCATTGGTCTCATAGTTTTGTGATTCCAAATAAAATAGTTATGAATTTTTGAAAATAAATGGAATTAAAAGAAAATAAAACAGAAAATGGAAAAAGAGAAAAATCAGGGAGTGCTTGATTGAGTTCATTAATTGACGTGGACACATTAAGCGGTCTAGAAGCGCGCTCCCACCATGGTCATGAGTCAAACGCATCACACACTTATTTAGAACAAGTAAACAAAACGCATGGCTGAGGTTATAACGTGTGAGTGAGATCCAAAGGCTCAGGAGGTTCCACGTGGGGATGGTGGTGGAAACCACCATCTTCTCCGGTGGACCAACCAACTCCGGTCACCAGTTGCAGGTTTTTGAACCTCAATGAAAACACACAAACGTGGTACCAAAATGATGCTGGGGTGATGTACATCACCCCTGTAACCTTGGATTATCCTCAAGATCTCTGTCAAGTGAGAAATCTGAGCTGGAAATTCAAGGTGTGCAAACTGAAGTGCTTTAAAACATAAAATCAAAGCCACCACTGGCTTGCCTCTTGCAAGAGGACTTCAGAAAACCATTTGAACACAAGCAATTCACATTGTGTGATGAGATTCAAATCAAAATAGTAGGATCATATACCTTTGAAGAGTAGCTTTGATCAACACGATTCTTCCAACTTTTGCTTCCAATTTGATCTTGAGATGTGATATGAATGCAAGGTTAAGGAATAAGTCTCGATAGATCAACTGATTTTGTTGAAATTCAAGCTTGAATTGAGAAAATAAAAATCAGAATTCCTTTGGTATGGTTGGATTTTCACTTCTGCAGAGTTGCAGGTTGCCTTGAGGTTGATTTTTGAATGAGGGAAGCATTGTATTTATAGCTGGAGCTGATGCCAAGTGAGGGAAAACTCGTGTGCATGAAGCATTGGGTCCTCCATGCATGGGCCTGTACAGGCGCATGTGAGGCCCAAAATCAAGTGTAATTGCAAGCTGAACTCAAACCAAGTTGAAATGGACGTGCATTCTGAGTTGCATTGGCTTGTGCATGAGGATTCCATGTGAATTGCCTAATTGGTCACAAATGTTCACCTCTTCGAAAGTCACACATAAAAAAACAAACATAGGCATATGAGTAATGGTTAGAAAGGTCTTGACATAAGGAACAAAAGTTATGATGGGAAAAAATCCATTTGGAGTTTAGAAATTTGTGAAAACTGGCCTTAAAGCTTGAGGTACAAAACATGTATAAGTTCCCTTTGAATTTTTTTTCCAAAAATGATCAACTTCAAGCCCTTCTGTTTCGGTGATGTAAGCCTCAAATGGAAAACCCTCCAACAACAAAGTTCTAGATATTTTCAAGTGGATCAATTTGGACTTAAATTTTGCATCATTTGGATCTTTTATGAGAGAGTTATGGGCACTTGAAGTTGGACATTTTTCACTTTCAATGGTTTTGGTCCAAAGGGACCTATAATGTTTTGTATTATCACATGTGTTTCTTTTAGGATTATGAAATTTTGTCCAACATAACAATTGAATTAGACATCTTAATCTTTCCAATGCAATTGGTCTCACCTTAAAAGCATAAAAAATGAAGGAGTTAGGTCCTTGGGAAGTTGACCCAAAATTAGGGTTTCAGTCAAAATGACCTATAATGTTTTGAAATGAATGATGACCTTCCAAGTTTCAAATGGATTTTTGATGAACATGAAATTTGTTCATATGGTTATTAAGAACATTGTTTCTCTTGGGGTCATCTTCATTTGACACTCACTAGGGAGACAGAGACTCTGGGGAAAATAGGGTAAAAATTTGTGAGCAGGTCACAAATTGAATACTTGCTGGGAGACACGAAGGGATTCCATGAAAATAAATCAATGGAAAGACTCGAGCTGACGCAAAGATGCATGTATTGGGGAATATGCCAATATAGCAAAATTATCCCCAAAGGATACTTCGGATAAAAATCCGGACTCAGATGGGGAAATCCATAAAGGACTCAGCTGAGGAAGAAACAACGAGATATTACCGGTTACTGGGTAATAACTCAAAAAGAGACATGTTATCGAAACACCAGTATAAGGGTGAGAGAACAACACGCTCAAGGAGAAAGAATATCTAATACCAGTATAAGGGTGAGAGATATCAATCATCCGGAAAAAATATGAGGATAACCTAAAAGGCATATCTCAACTCAGGAAAAGTCTGACTCCATAGGGGACAAAAAAGTCATAATAGGGAGCATAAGGAAGGAACACCAGGGATACCGGTTACTGGGCATATAATAGGTGACCAACCAGGCGTGAATTGGGAACATATTTAAGACACTCATCGTCCAAAATGAGGGCTGAAAAAGAAAACTCAATTTATAGGATGGACATTCAATTCAATAAGGAAATACGAGTCTTACTCAACTAGGGAAGAACAAAGACTTCGACCGAAGAGCGCATGAGATATATTATTTATAACCGTCAGAACGTAGATAACATACTCGCATGGAAGATTATCCACAACCGGTTACTGGGTTAATAAAGGATAAATCAACCGAAAAGAAAGGACATCGGGATACCCGTTACTGGGTATAAAATAATGACCAATCAGAAGGAGAAACAATCATTACCAAACAAAGAGGTAAATGAAAGATGACTCGCGGGGGATAAATTGCTTGATAAGAGCAATTATCCAAGAGATATATCACCGGTTACTGGGTGGTATACTCAAAAATGAAAGAATATCGATATCGAATATTGGATAAAGATAACTAACAAAGAAGGGATTACATCTACCGGTTACTGGGTAGAAAACCACAGAAATAGGACTTACAACTACCGGTTACTGGGTAGAAGGCCACAAAAACATTCACTGGGACTAGATGAACAATTACTGGTTATTAAGCAGTTGAACACCTAACCTGCAGAGAACTGCAGGGGAATAACAAGGAAGGAGTCAGTCTAGGAACAAACTAGAAAGACACAATCAAACAAGACTCAACCCAATGAGGATATAACTCAGGGGAGTAATTTTATCCCAATACATATTCAGGGAGGAAAATGAAACAAAAATCATCCACGAGGACATAACTCAGTGGGGAATATAGAAGGAAAGATAGACACTTTCTGCCTATGGGGGCTGACTCTATATGGAGAGATCAGACACAAACATCTGCTTGGGGGAGAATATTCTACCAACAACAGGAGATAACAAGCAAAGAGATATGGAAAAAAATGCAACATGAATATCTGAATGCTATGATTATGCATGTATATACATGGTTTATGTATGATTAATGCTGACAAACAGACATATCTAATACAAACAGGTCCGAGAATCAATGGACGGACATCCAGTATAACATATCAAAAAGAGAAAGGCCAGGCCTACAGGAGAAATCCAATCTGGTGGGGAGCATCAAATACCAGGAGACACCAATCACCGCTGGGGATAAAGACCACCGCCGAGGATAAGCAAAGGTCACAACTATCAACTGCTGGGGATCTTCCAACAATTCTTGGGAACATTCAGAGATATCAATAAGATCTGACATAAAAGAACTCTATTGGGGATCTTATCAGGGGATAATATGAAATTTTGTGGGGAACAACCACCAAACAGAGACACATCAAGCAAGCATTCTCTTCTAACTACTGAAGAGACATCTCTGCTACCGGGAGAAGGAACAAACTGCTCCGCTGAGGAAAGGAAACAACACATCTTCCTCAAAATCCCTCAATACTGGGAAAATGTCTTCCACTCAGAGGGGTACCAATGTCAAACTAGGATTAGGCAAAGTCAGCTGGGGAACAGACAAAAGATCCATCGTAGAGGAAACTCTACTGGGGAGTTCAACACGGATAAGATCCATCATAGAAGAAACTCTATTGGGGAACTTATCAAGGAATGATATGAAACTCTGTGGGGAACAACCCCCAAACAGAAGATCCAGCAATCAAAACACACCTTTCTCATCTGCTGGAGAGACATCTCTGCAAATGGGAGAGAGAGCCAATTACTCCGCTGGGGAAGGACACAACATCTTCACCACCATAACGGCATATAAGTTGATTCTTGATAAACTTCACAACCACTTGTCTGGTCACGTTCGCATACGATGCTACTTCAACCCATTTGGTGAAGTAATCAATTACTACAAGAATAAAACGGTGACCGTTAGACGCTTTTGGCTCTATCATGCCAATCATGTCAATTCCCCACATGGAGAAAGGCCATGGTGATGAAATAACATTAAGAAGTGTCGGGGGAATATGAATCTTATCCGCATAAATCTGACACTTATGGAATTTCTTCACATATTTGCAGCAATCAGACTCCATTGTCAGCCAATAGTAGCCTGCTCTCAACATCTTCTTTGCCATAGCATGTCCATTGGAATAAGTTCCAAATGAACCTTCACGGACTTCAGTCATCAATAGGTCTGCTTCGTGTCTATCCATGCATCTAAGCAGAACCATGTCAAAATTCCTCTTATAAAGCACATCACGATTGAGGTAGAAACTTCCCGATAATCTCCTCAAAGTCTTCTTATCTTTAACGGATGCCCCAGGCGGGTAAATCTGACTTTGGAGAAAGCACTTGATATCATAATACCATGGCTTATCATCTTTCACTTCTTCAACTGCAAATACATGAGCTGGTCTATCCAAGCGCATCACGGTAATATTGGAGACTTCATTCCAATACTTCACTACAATCATCGAAGCAAGTGTAGCAAGAGCATCTGCCATCCGATTCTCATCTCGAGGAATATGATGGAAGTCAACCTCAGTAAAGAATATTGAAATCCTCCTCGCATAATCTCTATATGGGATGAGACCAGGCTAATTCGTCTCCCATTCACCCTTAATCTGATTAACAACAAGGGCCGAATCACCATAGACATCAAGATGTTTGATCCTAAGATCAATACACTCTTCTAAACCCATAATACATGCCTCATATTTTGCCATATTGTTCATGCATTTGAAAGTTAGCCTTGCTGTAAAAGGAAAATGTGTGCCCTGAGGAGTAATAAGCATTGCCCCAATACCATTTCCATACTGATTAACAGCGCCATCGAATACCATGCCCCATCGGGAACCAGGCTCTGGCACTTCATCTAGCGTAGGCTCATCGCAATCTTTCATCTTCAAATACAGAATTTCCCCATCCGGGAAGTCATACTGAAAAGACTGATAATCCTCAATTGGTTGATGTGCCAAGTGGTCAGCCAAGATACTACCTTTAATAGCCTTCTGAGCTCGATACTCAATGGCATACTCAGACAACGGCATCTGCCAACGGGCAATCCTCCCAGTTAAAGTAGGCTTCTCAAAGATATACTTAATTGGATCCATTTTGGATATCAACCAAGTAGTATGATTCAACATATACTGGCGTAAGCGCTTAGCAGCCCAAGCCAAAGCACAACATGTCTTCTCAAGCATTGAGTACCGAGACTCACAATCAGTGAACTTCTTACTCAAGTAGTATATAGCATATTCTTTCTTCCCTGATTTATCTTGCTGACCCAGGACACAACCCATGGAGTCATCAAGCACTGTCAAGTACATAATCAATGGTCTCCCTTCAACAGGCGGAGACAGAATCGGAGGCTCGGACAGATACTCTTTGATACTGTCAAAGGCCTCATGGCAATCCTCGGGCCAATCATGACGCTGATCTTTCTGAAGGAGCTTGAATATAGGCGCACATGTGGCAGTCATGTGGGATATAAATCCGGAAATGTAATTCAAGCGGCCAAGAAAACCTCGGACTTGCTTCTCTGTTTTGGGCACATGCATCTCTTGTATTACTTTGACCTTGGAAGGATCAACTTCAATACCTCTTTCACTGACAATAAAGCCCAATAACTTGCCGGAACGGACATCAAATATACACTTGTTCGGATTCAGGCGGAGTTTATACTTCCTCAAACGCTGAAAAAGCTTCAACAAGTGCTCTACATGTTCAACTTCCGTTCTCGATTTCGCAATCATATCATCAACATACACCTCGATCTCCTTGTGCATCATATCATGAAACAAGGTAGTCATAGCTCGTTGATACGTGGCTCCGACGTTCTTCAAATCGAAGGGCATCACTCAATAACAGAATGTTCCCTAAGGTGTGATGAATGTTATCTTCTCCATATCCTCGAGTGCCATTTTAATCTGGTTATAACCGGAAAATCCGTCCATAAATGAGAAGACATTGAATTTAGCCGTATTATCTACCAACTTATTAATGTGTGGTAGAGGAAAATCATCTTTCGGACTAGCTTTATTCAAGTTACGGTAATCCACACACATTCGGACTTTTCCATCTTTCTTAGGCACAGGCACAATATTGGCCACCCATTGAGGATATGTAAAAGTCACCAGAAACCCCACATCAATTTGCTTCTGAACTTCTTCTTTAATCTTCACTTCCATGTCAGGATAAGTTCTTTTGAGCTTCTGCTTCACAGGCACACACTCAGGCTTCAATGGCAAGAAATGTTGCACGATATCAGTATCTAGACCAGGCATGTCTTCATACGACCAAGAAAAGACGTCGACATATTCTCGTAGAAACTCAATCAACCCCTTCTTAACAGACTCTTCAAGGATTGCCCCAATCTTCACTTCACGAACACAGTCTTCAGACCCCAAGTTGATTGTTTCCAGATTCTCAAGATGCGGCTGAATGATCTTCTCCTCGTGCTCAAGCAGACGGGTAATCTCATCAGGAATCTCTTCAACATCATCTTCTTCTGCCACAAATACAGGGAACTCAAAGTTGGGAGATGGTATTGGATCATTATGTTCAATGGGTTTGATCAACCTGCATAATGATTTTTGATATAAAAGAGATTTCAGAATTCAAACAAGGCAAATCATTATGCAAATGAAAAGATTGATTTTATTCTCTCTTTTTTTGTGATCACCAATTTCATGCAAAAAGCAAAAAGGGAAAATAATTTGGAAAAACAAACATTTAACATGTAATTTTTGAATGAATATCATTGTATTAATATGCCAACAATGTCATCACTTCCCCCTTTGGCATGGGAGAAGGGTTTTTAAACAAAATGAACACATTACGTGGACTTGTGGATAACTGTTGGAATATCAACAGCGACCCAATTATTGCAGATTCCACCAGGTATGACGAAGTTATCAAGGTCTTCTCTTCATCATCTTCCACAATGGCAGCAGCCTCTTGATCTTCAACAGTGTGGATGAAACCACCACTCTGGAACAGCCCACGCTCGATGGAAATGCCTGAAGAATAACATATGCCATCCCGGGATTTATTATCTTCCAGCTTGATCATTTGTCCTAAACCAGTAGTTGCACCATGCTCAATAGCCAACTTCGCATCATTGTAGGAAGCAAATGAAGAAGGTCCTTTCCATGAAGGCTCAACAATAGATAAAGCTTGGAACGGAGTCCCAACCTCATCCTCAGTGTGTATATAGGAAAAGGAAGATAAATGGCTAACCAAGAGAGCCTTCTCCCCCCTATCACCACCAACTTTTTGTTTTTAACAAACTTTAACTTCTGGTGTAGGGTGGATGTCACGGCGCCTGCCTCGTGAATCCATGGTCTGCCAAGCAAACAACTATATGATGGGTGGATATCCATGACCTGGAAAATGATCTGAAAATCACTAGGTCCAATCTTGATCGGGAGTTCTACTTCACCGATCACAGTTTTTCGTGATCCATCAAAAGCTTTCACTACCACTCCACTCTGCCTCATGAGAGGCCCCTGGTAAGAAAGTTTGGCCAGAGTGGATTTTGGCAACATATTGAGCGATGATCCTGTGTCTACCAACATATTAGACAAGGCATCATCCTTGCAATTCATAGAAATGTGTAGAGCCAAATTGTGGTCTTTTCCCTCCTCGGGAAGATCAGCATCACAGAAGCTCAAATTGTTACAAGCAGTTATGTTTGCAACAATGCTATCAAATTGTTCAATAGTGACATCGTGATCCACGTAAGCCACGTCCAACACCCTCTGCAAAGTTTCACGCTGTGGCTTAGAATTCATCAACAAAGACAACATAGATATATTTGATGGAGTTTGTAGGAGCTGATCAACAACATTATACTCGCTCCTCTTGATGAGCCTCAACATCTCATCACAATCCTCTTTCAAAATGCCATGTTGGCCAACCAGGACAGGAGTTTTAGCAGGATTATCAACAACAGGGTCAATGCCCTTCACAACAAGTGCCAGATTCGAAGAAGTCCCCACAGGACCGGCAGGATTAGCAACAACGGTTCTCTTCAATACCTCTTCGTGGGGTTTCGGCTGCACCGAGAAAACACGACCACTGCGGGTCACACCACTGACGTCAGAGATACTCACAACAGAGGTGGAAGGCAACAACACCTCCTTCCCATCTTCCAACGCAATTGCGTTATATCTGTAGGGAACAGCCTTGTCTGACGAGTACGGGACCGGACCCGCTGGCTTGATTACAAGAGATGGAGAAACCTTCTTCTTGCTGCCATCATACTTGACGATAACATGTTCTGGTATTCTGAACACAGGATATATTACATCAACTTCATCCTCATTGTGATTCTGAAGTACCTCAATCATACCCTAATCCAGCATCTCTTGGATGTCCTTTCTAACTTGTCGACATCCCCTTTCGTTGATAGTGCACACCTGGCACTTATCACGGTCATGCTCATAATGATTGTATCCACACAACAATCTGTGCATCTCGACCAAAGATTTCCTGATATCATTGACATACAGGACTTTATATTTGCCAGGACAACCCTGGACCATATTCGCAGCAGCTTTCCCATGCTCGGGCAATGGGTTCTTCTTGACATTAGGACCTACATCCTCGAAAAACAAAATCCCACTTCTAACAAGGTTTTGAACCTTGGTCTTCAGGGGATAACAATTCTCCACATCATGTTCAGGAGCACCAGAATGATATACACAATGTAGCTCGGGCTTGTATCACCATTGAGGGTTAGTCGGTACAGCGGGTGGATCACGTGGAGTAATTAATTTTCTGTCTATCAATGAAGGATAGAGCTCAGCATATGTCATTGGAATTGGATCAAAAGTGACCCTCTTCCTATCGTAGCTGGTGCTGGTGTTATTATTGTTTCGAGGCTGGTAGGCCCGCTGTTGTGAATGGTGTTGTTGTTGATATTGTTGTTGTTGTCGATGTTGAGCTTCCCTAAAGGCAGGTGCTATATGAGCCACCTGGTGTTCGCTGACGGTAGGGCGAACAATCTTTCTCTTCATAGAGGGTCTTCTCTTGATATGGGAAGACACAACATGTGCCTCTCCCTCATTCTTCTTCGCAAAGCCCCCATATCGCTTTGCTGAAGAGCCTTCATCCTTAGATAGACATCCTTCATGGACTCCTTCCTCTAGCCTCATTCCCATATTCACCATTTCGTTGAAGTCCGAGGGAGCACTAGCAATCATCCTCTCATAATAGAAATAACTCAAAGTCTTCAAAAAGATTTTGGTCATTTCTTTCTCTTCGAGGGGTGGCACAATCTGAGCGGCCAACTCACGCCATCTCTGGGCGTACTCTTTGAAAGTCTCCTTCTCTTTCTGGGACATCGCCCTCAGCTGGTCCCTACCGGGAGCCATATCCACATTCTATTTGTATTGCTTGACGAAACCTTCGCCAAGATCGTTGAAGGAGCAGATGTTCGCACTATCCAGACCCATGTACCACCTGAGAGCGGCACCGGACAGGCTGTCCTGGAAGTAGTGGATAAGGAGTTAATCGTTGTCTGTTTGCGTTGACATCTTGCGAGCGTACATCACAAGATTGCTGAGAGGGCAAGTGTTTCCCTTGTACTTCTCAAAGTCAGGTACTTTGAACTTTACAGGGATCTTGACGTTGGGCACAAGGCACAACTCAGCAGCAGTCTTACCAAAGAGGTCTTTACCTCTTAGAGTCTTCAGTTCCTTGCGCAGCTCAAGGAATTGGTTGTTCATCGCGTCCATCTTCTCATAAACGTCTGCGCCCTCAGATGGCTCAGAATGATAGATGGTGTCTTCTACTCTTGGCAAGGTGTGCACAACGGCAGGTGGCACAGAAAGGACCGGGCTAGATGCCGGCAGAGAGGCGAGAGTTGGAGCGAAACCCTCGGGCACAAAATTTGCGGGCATTCCCTAGGGGAACCCGGCTGGCATAGTTGGCGCAAAGTGAGTTGTTGCGACAGGCACAGTTGAGGAAGTTATCTCAGAGATGACAGTCCTCTGGGGAGGAGTTGCAGGAGTTGGAGATGATTGGCTTTGGGCAGCCAGTACTGACTCCATCATGGCAGTCAGCCTAGCTACTTCGTCTTTCAGTTCCCGGTTTTCTTGCTCTAGATGATCCATCAGCTTTGGAAGATTCACTCTAGTGTGATACCGGTGCTTCAGCTTGTCTTCAAAATAAATAAAGAGCAAAGATTTAGACCACTGATCAAGAAGCTCTGAACAAACCTGCTTATGCATATGATGCATGCAATGTTTATGCATATGATTTGTTTTTAGTCAGAAGAACTTTATAGAGATCTATTTGCAAATATTTGAAAATATTAATTTTTTAAGACATATATGGAATATTCATAGCAATAATATTTGGAAAATTTTTACACCAAAGGAGTACAATTTTGGTAGCCAAAAACAATACAAGAGGAAAGGAGAATAAACATCCTATGGAGCCTTAGAAACAGTCGTCCAAAGCTATCGAGACCGGAAGATAAGCTGCACGAAGCCTCTTCACCTCTCTCCCATAAGTTGCTTCCATATTTGCCTTCTCCTTAGCGAGTCGATCATACTTCCTCTTCCAAAACTTGGATGACTGAGGAAGAAGAGAAGTAACCACGTCATCAGGCTCATCGATAACCTAATGCTCCAGAAATTCTATCATAACATCCTTATCTCTAAGTTGCTGAAGAAGTTCCTCTCACTCACGGACCCAAGCACGCGAATGGTCCTCGTCTCTCAACTCCTCTACTCCTTGGTTAGGGAGAGTTGAAGGCCCAACCATAACCATAGGGGTAGGTCTCGGATAGTCATATGGCATGCGGTAATCAAGCGCTCTCCTCCTCACCCAAGTGGTGTAGGGTTCCAAAGCAATACAATTCTTCGGACCGAGCTCTTTCCTTCCCTTCCTATGGATCTTGCACCAGGCGCGGACCATTTTGCCCTTCAAGTTCTAGGGATCTTTACCCTCTTGAAAGAACACACCTTCCAACAAAATGTTGTTCGGTTTATCCTTTAAGAGGAACCCAAGCTGACGACGAGCTAAAATAGGGTTGTAGTTAATTCCTCCACATGTACCAAGAAGAGGGACATTGGAGAATTCACCACAAGAATCAATAATCTGGACACCATCATACACACGGTTATACCAAAAGATATCATCATTAGTGAGACACATAAGCCTCGTAGACCACCATAGACATCCCTTGTTCTCCTTGAAGGCAAGCGTCTGTGGCAAGTGCGAAATAAACCACTTGTACAACAGAGGCAAACAACATATAATGGTACCACCACCCTTTGCATTCCTCATATGCAAAGAGAAATAAGTGTCACCCAACAGAGTCGGAACGGGATTAAGAGTAGAGAAAATCCTAATAGCGTTCACATCCACAAAATTGTCGATGTTGGGGAATAACACTGGCTCATAGATGAGAAGTACAAATATAGCTTCAAAGGCGTCCTCACTCATGGCCTTCCCAAACAGAGTAGCTTGGGCAATGAGAAAATCAGATAGGAGACCTTGAATTCCACCTTTGGTAGTCATATGAGCACCAATATCAGATACATCTATATGAAGCAGATCTGAAATCTCTTGGGAAGAAGGAACCCTCTCCAAGCCACTGAACGACAACTGATCCAGGATAGGTATACCCACAAGATAGGCATACTCCTCAAGTGTAGGCAAAAGCTGGAAATCCGGAAAAGTGAAGCAACGGTACAGAGGATCATAGAACTGCACCAACACACTCATTAGACCTTCATCCACCTGAGTAGAAAGAATAAACAGAAGCTTCCCATGACGAGCTTTGAACTCCAAAGACTACAATACATAAGATGTCAAACTCCTTAACTCTTTCAAGTCGGGTTGTCTGAAATTGTACTTCTTTGTATTCCTTCTTTGCTTATCCATGTCTGAAATTTTGCAAATAGACCTCTTAAGTTCCTTGAAAGTTTTATTGTTTGATGATATGGATGCGAATGAATGCATGAATGTATGGATGCAACAATCACACTCAAGGATCAAGCAAGTTACACCACACAAAGGTCACGGGATGGATCAAGTCATCCTCAATATCAATCATCCATTTTGGTGGATTATGGTTTACACCTTATCAACACCCAAGTTCCATTGATATTGAGGATATACGAGAACGGATCAACCGCGAATCAAGGGTTTATTGTGAGTCACGAGCATGGAGTCTCGGTTAAGAACCACCCAATGGGAGTGTACTATGGTTAAACCTGACAATCATGTTCTACAAGAGGTTCCCATAGTCATCATCTCATCTTTCGGATATTATCAGATAAAATGACTACTCGTATTCCAAAAATATTCTCAAGAGAGACTCATGAGTGTAGTATCGCGTAACAATCGTATCAAATCTTACACTTGAACGACTTTCACACTACATCCTAAAATAGGCCAAGATGGGCTAGGTAATCTAAGTTCCTTGGTTTATAAGGTATATATTGGAAAGAGTAATGCCTAACCATGACTACTCGTGTGACATTATTGATCCCAACAAGACCTCCACCAAGTGAATGGGCTTGTAAGTCAACTTGCTAAGGAATAACTCCACACAAGCCAACAAGATTATGCCATAAGCCAATAAGTGCACTCGAGTTCGGGTATAGAACTTATCTCACAAGAGAGCACTAAGAACACAAGCAATTGATATATATCAAACAAATCATACATTACAAACAATACAATCATCCGAAATTTGCACAAAAATATGTCACAAATAAATATAAACATACAATAAAACAAGCAAAAAGTAGGCTAAACCCACTAGGAATAGTACATCCCCAGCAGAGTCGCCACTTTTTTTGTAGCGGGGTATTCGTTACCTTTAGATTTATGGACTAAATCAAAAGTAAGCATACAATTCGAGTCGCCACCACACTTCTATTTATCCAAAGGAAAGGTTAGAAAGCGAACAAAAACCAAGTAAGAAGTTTTATCAAATCAAAAACTAATAAAAATGTCAGAGATCTGGGTAAGGGGGTTGGTTATGAGATGGGAATGTTTTAAGCACCCAAAACATCCTTAGTACTCTAAGGGAGCCCTTTTTGCAAAATGTATTGTAGGTTGGTATTTGTGAAAATATTTGTGCAAACAAGATTGGGGAGACGAGAAAAGAATATACATATTATTTATAATTTTGTTGTTTGAATGGATGAACCCATTGCCTACGTACCATCACAAAGGTAGGATCAAAACATCGTAGTTCGGGTAAAAATCTCAAAAGATTGGTGAATTGATTTGGCCAAAAGCCTTAAGGTCTTTTGTTATCAAAGGGAGAAAACTCAACCAAAACCAACAATCCACCATGTGAGGAGAGCTTCAACATACTAGTGAGGGATCCACCCTATAATAAGTATGGAAGACTTATAGTCCAATCACTAAGGATAAGGTGAGGTTTACATCAACCACTATGATAACTCAAACCTATGGCTAATGTTTATGAAAAAAAGGTTTTAACAAAGGTGGCCATTGGAACCACAAAAACAACTTGAGTGAGTTGTATTTACAAGTTAGATGTATTCACAAAATGAGGTCAAAGTGGAATTAATGTTTATTCACAATGAGTATTAAAGAAAATGAGTTTGAAAAATCAAAGGCATAAGGCCTAGGTTTCTAATTTTGAAAACAATGCCAAAGTTTGCACAAAATGAGTTTGGCTTGGGTTAGAGTGGAGAGAAGAAAAGAAGGGCTAGTCCTAAACATGCAAAGATGGGAGAAGAGATAAAACCCTCGGAGTTCCTTTTCTTGAGATCATAAAAACGATTCAAGATGCTACTTTCCTTTGGACTTAGCAAGCAACAAACAATCAAAACAAATATCATATTCAAGCTCCTAGGATCTCCATTTGGCTTGTCTCTCTTAACTTGGTTATTCATGACAATGGTCCTTCTTACTATCTCAAGTTTGAAATCCCTATCACACAAGAGCAAACATAAAAAAGTTCACAATACAATAAGAGGAATGGACAAAGAATGAGTGTAGATTAGGGGTCCTTTGAAGTCAACTTTTCAATTTAGCATTCTAAAGGCATGAGGCCTAGTTGCTCTTCAACAAGTTTAGCATTCTAAAGGCATGAGGCCTAGTTGCTCTTGAACTCCTTTAAGGATAGCTAAGGTCCTAATTCTAAGTCCTTTCTCCTTTTTGCATTGGGTTCACACAAACAAAGTCAAACAAACACAAAACAACAATATATTTATATAGAATAATGAGCTCAAATGAGCAAAAGGAAAATAGCATAAACAAAAAATATGAGCTCAAATGAGCAAAGGGAAAAGGCAATATGTATAAATAACCAAGAAATTAAATTGCATTAAAGTAAATTGCAATAATTAAATGCTTGAATTAAAGTTAGTAGTTAATAGTTAATGTTAGTGTGTCATAAGATAATTTAGCGCTATGTTAAGCAATCATAAGTGGACTAATGTAGTAGTCACACCTATCTGAGGCCGGTCAATAAAACTATGGGCAAATAAACACAAGTTAGAGATCATGACTAGTAAGACAAGCTCCTACCACTTGCCATGCCAAAAGAAAAGAAGGAAGACCTCGTATGGATTTTTGGCTTTTTGCTTGACCAAGAAGCAATATATCTTGGACACAAAGCAACTCACTTGATCTTTGATCAAGTTGGGTTTGATTTGGATAAAAGAAGGTTAAGCCTCTCATATGTCAAGACCAACCACAAATCATTAACTCATTGGTCAAAATAAAAAGAAGAAGAAGATGAAGATGAAATGAAATGGATAAAGGAGAATTCAAATGCAATATCAAAACACAATGATCAAAATCTGAATCAAATTATTATCAACCAATGTAAACACAGAAGAGAAATGAACATTAGAAGTCAACAAAGTCAAACATATTTTTTGGTATTTTTTGGAATTAAAATAAAACATAAAATAAAATGAACAAAATATGGTCAAACCTCAAATTCAATTCAAATCAACTTGGATAAGTCCAATTGAATCATCATAGGTCTAACATGGTCAAACAAGGTTTGACAAATTTTCTCAATATTTTTTGAAAACATAAACTATTTCAAAACAATTAAAAATAAAGAAAAATAACACAAATAAATTAAAATCTCAAATAAATCTCAAATCAATTAAGAAATTGATGAGAATATTTTTCATAGACTTATCATGATCCATATGTGTTTGGAAAATATTTTTTAGAATTTTTGGATATCAAAAAGTATTTAAAATGAATTAAAAACTATTAAAACACAAAATAATTCACAAAAAATATTAAATAGAATCACAAAAATAATTAAAAATCATATTATGAAACTAGATTTTTCAAGAAATATTTTGCCATTGGTCTCGTCTTTTTGTGATTCCAAATAAAATAGTTATGAATTTTTGAAAATAAATGGAATTAAAAGAAAATAAAACAGAAAATAAAAAAAGAGAAAATCAGGGAGCACTTAATTGAGTTCATTAATTGACGTGGACACATCAAGCGGTCCAGAAGCACGCTCCCACCATGGTCATGAGTCAAACGCATCACACACTTATTTAAAACAAGTAAACAAAATGCATGGCTAAGATTATAACGTGTGAGTGAGATCCAAAGGCTCAGGAGGTTCCACGTGGGGATGGTGGTGGAAACCACCATCTTCTTCGGTGGACCAACCAACTCCGGCCACCAATTGCAGGTTTTTGAACCTTAATTAAAACACACAAACGTGGTACCAAAATGAAGCTGGGGTGATGTACATCACCCCTGTAACCTTGGATTATTCTCAAGATCTCTATCAAGTGAGAAATCTGAGCTGGAAATTCAAGGTGTGGAAACTAGAGTGCTTTAAAACATGAAATCAAAGCCACCACTGGCTTGCCTCTTGCACGAGGACTTCAAAAAACCATTTGAACACAAGCAATTCACATTGTATGATGAGATTCAGATCAAAAAAGTAGGATCATATACCTTTGAAGAGCAGATTTGATCAGCACGATTCCTTCCAACTTTTGCTTCCAATTTGATCTTGAGATGTGATATGAATGGAAGGCTAAGGAATAAGTCTGAAGATCAACTGATTTTGTTGAAATTCATTGAGAAAATAAAAATCAGAATTCCTTTGGTATGGTTGGGTTTTCACTTATGCAGAGTTTCAGGTTGCCTTGAGGTTGATTTTTGAATGAGGGAAGCATTGTATTTATAGCTCGAGCTGATGCCAAGTGAGGGAAAACTCGTGTGCATGAAGCTTTGGGTCATCCATGCATGGGCCTGTATAGGCGTATTTAAGGCCCAAAATGAAGTGTAATTGCAAGCTGAACTCATACCAAGTTGAAATGGACGTGCATTCTGAGCTGCATTGGTTTGTGCATGAAGATTCCATGTGAATTGCCAAATTGGTCACAAATGTTCACCTCTTCGAAAGTCACACATAAAAAATCCAAACATAGGCATGTGAGTAACGGTTAGAAAGGTCTTTACATAAGGAACAAAAGTTATGTTGGGAAAAAATCCATTTGGAGTTTGGAAATTTGTGAAAACTGGCCTTAAAGCCTGAGGTAGAAAACGTGTATAAGTTCCCTTTGAAATTTTTTCCAAAAATGATCAACTTCAAGCGCTTCTGTTTCAGTGATGAAAGCCTCAAATGGAAACACCTCCAACATCAAAGTTGTATATATTTTCAACAGGATCAATTTGGACTTAAATTTTGCATTATTTGGATTTTTGATGAGAGAGGTATGGGCACTTTAAATTGGACATTTTTCACTTTCAATGGTTTTGGTCCAAAGTGACATATAATGTTTTGTATTATCACATGTGTTTCTTTTAGGATTATGAAATTTTGTCCAACATAAAAATTGAAGTAGTCATCATAATATTTCTAATGAAATTGGTCTCACCTCAAAATCATAAAAAATGAAGGAGTTAGGTCCTTGGGAAGTTGACCCAAAATTAGGGTTTCAGTCAAAATGACCTATAATGTTTTGAAATGAATGATGACCTTCCAAGTTTCAAATGGATTTTTGATGAATATGAAAGTTGTTCATATGGTTCTTAAGAACATTGTTTCTCTTGGGGTCAGCTTCATTTGACAAACACATCAAAACTTAGGTCTCAGTGATCCTCAGTTTAGTTAGATGAACTAACTGATCAACTTCTCAAAGCCAAACTTCAATTATTGATGAAATAATGATTGAGGATACTCACATAGGCTCATATATGCATAAAATAGTGAATGAAAGAACTTACCTTGATTGAATTTGATCATAGTTTGAGGTTGCTTCATGAGCAAGGCACAGTCAATGCATAGTTGAATTAGGGTTTCCTTGGGAAACAAGCCTCAAGCCCTTTGGTTTATCTTGATCAAATTGGAAAATTGAGATACTTGGGAGACATATATGGTGATTGAGATCTTTTTGGACCATTTTCATTCTTGTTTTCATCTTCATCTGGCCACATCATTGAGCATAGGAGTCTCCTAGAAGCAAGGGCATCATAAGGTCACTTGAGCTTCATAAACAAAAGTGTTAGTGACATATTTTTGTGGCTTTGGTTAGTAAACAAAATAAGAAAAACAATAATATACAATTCAAGCATGCTTGGTGGTGTCAAACCAACTCACACAAGTCCCAACCCAAGGGTTATGGAGCCACACATGCTATGATCCTTGAGGCAAATGCAATGAGCAATGATATGATGCCATGAGGGATCTTAGGGTCAAAATTAGGGTCTTACACCTAGATATGTACTTGATAGATCAATGGAGATCATGCCCTACATACAAAAGAGTTAAGAAAATGCAAAGACATATTTTTGGTATTTTGGTTAATAAAATGATAATATACAAGTATGATACAATCACATGGTGCTTGGTGATCTCTACCAAAACAAACCAAATGAAAGAGGGGTAAGGATGATGCCTAGGTATGATCCCAATGCTAATGCTTATGATGAAATTGCATGAGGGATCTTAGGGTTAAAATTAGGGTCTTACAGCTGCCCCTATTTAAGGACATTCTAACTGAGGAGACGAAGGTTAAAATCTTCATGTCGACTCAGTAGAATGGGCTTAAATAAAAACATATAGAAACAAATTTTGGTCCCTAAGAGACCTCATGATGCATATGGAGACAACTACTAGAGAACAGAGACATCAACAATCCAAAAAAGGCTCAACCCCAACTGGGGAAGAAGGAGATCTGCTAAGGAAGAAACCTCAAATCTATAGGGAATTTTAGGTCAACACCATAACAATGGGAGACAACCCTACCGAGAAAATAAACTGCTCAGAAACCAGGAGGAAAACTCTGACTGGGAGCACGTTGAATGGCGATCGGTGGGGAAACAAATGTAAACTACTGGGGAAGTCAACCATATCTGCTGAAAATCAACCCTGCTGCGGAAACACCAACTCCGTGGGGGGAGGCAGAAACTCCGTCGAGGAAAATAACACACCGCAGGGTATCCGAATCAACTAACTCAGCTGGGGAAACAGAACGAAGATCTACTGGGGGAACAAACACTCCGCCGAGGAACTGAATCAACACAAGCGTCCAGGGATACCCAAAGGGTTAACTTCTGGGGGAACCTCTAATGTTTTGCACTTAAAGACCTGTTATCCATTAAAATGCTGCTTATATTCCTTTTAATTGCTTTGAAAAATTATTGCTTATATATATTTACGAAAAACTGATTTTGATTAAAAAATTAATTTTCAAAATGATCATAATAAAATTTAAAACTATTGGCTGAAGTAAATAAGAGTAGAAACAATTGGATAAAAGCTTAACTTTATTTAATAGAATGGTAGTCTGTAAATGACAAGACTCCATAGATTTCACAAAGTTGAAAATGGTAATTTACATGGAAAAGGGTTACATTGAATACAAATGATCCTTAATCCTTCTACCAACTCTTGATATCCACTGCGCTCTTGACCGCTACTGGGGTGATGAATCAATGTCAGCCCTTGTGCTCAATCAAATCTTCCAAACCTTGAAGATCAGCAGAATGCAGTTACTTGCCATAATCCCTAATTTTTGCATAAGTTGCCCCAAGGTGGAGTACTCAACTTATCGGGAAATTTTTTATGTTTTATGTCTCTAATTTTTTCCTGGATCGCCCTTTCGGGTTTTCGATCCACCGAGACGCTCATTTTTGCCTAAGCCGCCCTTTTGGGTTTTCAACTTACCGAGTTGTTCTTCTATTTTTTTAGGCGAAGTATTTCTTGACTGCATCTGCGTTCACAGGACGAGTGAACTCTTCACCATCCATAGTTGTAAGAATCAATGCTCCACCTGAAAAGGCTCTCTTAACAACATATGGGCCTTCATAATTAGGAGTCCATTTTCCTCTAGAATCTGGATTGAACGTCAAAATCCTCTTGAGTACAAGGTCACCTTCTCTGAACACACCAGATCTGACCTTCTTATGAAAAGCTTTCTTCATCCTCTACTGATATAACTGACCATGACACATGGCAGTTAATCTCTTCTCTTCAATTAAATTCAGCTGATCGAACTTGGTCTGACATCATTCAACCTCAGTTAACTTGGCTTCCATGAGCACACACAATGAAGGAATCTCAACCTCTACGGGGAGCACTGCTTCCATACCATACATAAGAGAAAAAGGGGTTTCCCCTGTTGAAGTGCGGATGGATGTACGATACCCATGCAAAGCAAACGAGAGCATCTCATGCCAATCTTTGTACATGACAACCATCTTCTGAATAATCTTCATAATGTTCTTATTTGCAGCTTCAACAACCCCATTCATCTTATGTCTGTGGGGAGAAGAATTATGATGTGAAATCTTGAAGTCTTTACAAAGAGCTTCCACCATATTATTATTCAAGTTCGATGCATTATCAGTAATGATCTTGCTTGGCACACCATAACGGCATATGATCTGATTCTTGATAAACCTTACAACAACTTGCTTGGTTACATTTGCATACGATGCCGCTTTGGACCATTTTGTGAAGTAGTCAATTGCAACCAAAATGAAATGATGTCCATTCGAAGGTTTGGGTTCAATCATCCCAATCATATCAATTCCCCACATGGAGAAGGGCCATGGGGAAGAGATAACATTCAATAGTGTCGGAGGAACATGAATCTTATCAGCATAAATTTGACACTTATGGCATTTCTTCACAAATATGCAACAGTCAGATTCCATTTTCAACCAATAGTAACATGCTCGCAACATCTTCTTTGCCATTGCATGTCCATTGGAATGAGTACCAAAGGAACCTTCATGCACTTTAGTCATCAACAAGTCTTCTTCGTGTCTATCCACGCATCTGAGCAAAACCATGTTGAAGTTTCTCTTGTATGGTATATCACCATTCAAGTAGAAATTGTCGGCTAATCTTCTCAAAGTCTTCTTATCTTTCAAAGATGCCCCAGGCGGGTAAATCTGAGTTTGGAGGAAACATTTGATATCCAAGTACCACGGCTTCTCGTCTTTGATCTCTTCAACAGCAAACACATTAGCTGGCCTATCAAGACGCATCATAGATAAATTGGGAACTTCATTCCAATACTTCACTACAATCATTGATGCCAATGTTGCAAGAGCATTTGCCATCCGGTTTTCATCTCGAGGAATATGATGAAACTCAACCTTTGTAAATAAAGTTGAAATCCTCCTCGCATAATCTTTATATGGTATTAAACCGGGTTGATTTGTCTCCCATTCTCCTTTGATTTGATTCACAACCAAAGCCGAATCCTTTGACTTGATTCATGGCCTCTTCAAGCCCCATAATGCAAGCTTCATATTCTGCCATGTTTTTTGTACACTTGAAAGTCAATCTAGATGTAAATGGTAAATGCATGCCTTGAGGAGTAATAATCACTGCCCCAATTCCATTTCCATATTGATTAACAGCTCCATCAAATACCATGCCCCAACGATAACCAGGTTCTGGCCCTTCTTCAAGCAATGGTTCATCACAATCCTTCATTTTCAAGTATAAAATATCTTCACCAAGAAAGTCATACTGCATTGACTGGTAATCTTCAATTTGTTGGTGAGCCAAATGGTCAGCCAAGATACTACCTTTGATTGCTTTCTGAGATCGGTATTCGATATCATACTCTGATAACAACATCTGCCAACGGGAAATCCTCCCAGTTAAAGCAAGCTTCTCAAATATATACTTGATCAGATCCATTATGGATATCAACCAAGTGGTATGATTCAACATATACTGGCGCAGACGCTTAGCAGCCTAAGCCAATGCGCAACAAGTCTTCTCAAGCATCGAATACCGAGTCTCACAGTCGGTGAACTTCTTACTGAGGTAGTAAATTGCAAATTATTTCTTTCCAGTCTCGTCTTGCTGACCAAGAACACAACCCATACTATCTTCGAGCACAGTCAAATACATGATCAACGGTCTTCCTTCAACAGGTGGAGACAAAATCGGAGGCTCAAGCAAATATTCCTTGATATTGTCAAAAGCTTCCTGGCAATCTTCGATCCAATCACAAGACTGATCTTTCTGGAGAAGCTTGAATATAGGCACACATGTGGTAGTCATGTGGGAAATGAATATGGAAATATAATTCAAGCGGGCGAGGAAACCTCTGACTTGCTTCTCAGTTTTGGGTGCAGACATCTCTTCTATTGCTTTGACCTTGGCAGGATCGACTTCAATACCCTTCTCGCTGGAAATAAAGCCCAACAACTTACCAGAACGAACAACAAAAGTACACTTATTGGGATTCAAGCGGTGTTTATATTTCCTCAAATGCTGGAATAGCTTCAAGAAATGCTTAACATGTTCCTCTTCATCAATCAATTTAGCAATCATGTCATCGACATAAACTTCAATCTCTTTATGCATCATATCATGAAAAGGAGTAGTCATTGCTCTTTGGTAAGTTGCACCAGCATTCTTTAAACCGAAAGGCATCACTCTATAACAGAATGTTCCCTAAGGTGTAATGAATGTGGTCTTCTCCATATCTTCGGGTGCCATATTGATATGATTATATCCGGAAAATCCGTCCATAAACAAAAAGACTTTGAATTTAGAAGTATTGTCTACCAACATATCAATGTGTGGCAGAAGGAAATCATCTTTCGGACTGGGTTTATTCAAATATCTATAATCAACAAACATGTGGACTTTTCCATCTTTCTTCGACACTGGCACAATATTGGCCACCCATTGCGGTTACAAGGAAACCGACATCAATCTGCTTTTGCACTTCCTCTTTGATCTTCATAGCCATATCAGGATGTGTTCTTTTCAACTTATGCTTGATTGGCGGCCATTCTGGCTTCAATGGAAATCTATGCTCCACAATATTAGAATCTAACCTAGGCATGTCTTGATAGGACCAAGAAAACACATCTGAATATTCTCAAATAAGATCAATCAACCCCTTCTTAACATCTGGACAAAGTCGAGACCCAATCTTGACTTCCTTCACATCATCTTCGGAACCTAAGTTGATTAGCTCAATCTGCTCTTTGATCGACTGAATAGGCTTCAAAGACAAGGAATTCAAAATTTGGAGAAGGAGAAGGATCATTGTATTCAATGGGGTTAGGAACCAACCTGCATAATGATTTGATATTTTGACTTTAGAGAAGTGAATTTATGACCAAATATCATACAGATGGACAATTATATTATTTATTTATGTTTTTTGTGATTACCATTTTCAGAATAAAGCAAAAAGTAAAAACAAACATCATAGATGTGGATGAATAAAATCAATTTTATTGATGATCAATTTGAAAATGCCCAAACAATGTTCACTTCTCCCTTAGGCATAGGAGAAGGATTTTAAAACATATAAAAGCAATTACTTAGATTGATGCAAAATAACAGGAATATCAAGAGCAGTCCAATTGCTGCAAGCCTTTCCATGCGTCATAAAATTGGTGCAGTCTTCCTCTTCGTCATCCTCTAGCACAACAGCTAAGTGTTGTTCATTTCCATGAATGAACCCTCTACTACGGAAGCTAAGTCGCATATCTTCAGATCTAATAGTTGATGAGCGTTTTTGGAACCCCAAACCGGTTCTTCTCTTGTTGTCGGAGACCTCTACCATGCGCCCCTACTGATCAACAGTACCTTCTTCAACAATCTTCTGAGCATCTTTCAATAAGGACATAGGTGCCCCAACTCTCTTCTCAACAGCAATAGATAAGGCTTGGAACGGAGTTCCAACCTCATCCTCAACTTCAACATAAGAGAAAGATGACAGGTGGCTAACCAACAACACCTTCTCCCCGCCAACAATCACAAGCTTGCCATTCTTGACAAATTTGAGCTTCTGGTGTAAAGTGGAAGTAACAGCTCCCGCCTCATGAATCCATGACCTTCCCAATAAACAACTGTAGGCCGGGTGAATATACATTACTTGAAAAGTAATCTGAAAATCACTCGGACCTATCTTGACTGGAAGGTCCACTTCACCAATTACTGTTTTGCATGAACCGTCAAAAGCTTTGACGATTACACCGCTATACCTCATGGGTGCTCCTTGATAAGATAACTTTGACAAAGTCGACTTCGGAAGCACATTCAGTGACGATCCGGTGTCAACAAGCACGTTTGATAAAGCATCTTCTTTGCAATTCATCGAGATGTGCAAAGCCAAATTATGATTTCTGCCCTCCTCAGGGAGTTCTTCGTCGCAAAAGCTGAGATTGTTGCAAGAAGTGATGTTAGCCACAATGTGATCAAATTGATCCACAGTAACATCATGTTCTACGAACGCTTGTTCGAGAACTCTCTGTAATGCTTCTATGTGCGCTTCGGAATTCATCAGCAGAGACAACACTGAAATTTTTCAGGGGGTCTGGAGCAGCTGCTCTACCACATTGAACTCACTTCTCTTGATTAGTCGGAGTACCTCATCATCATCATTGGTTTTCAATTTGCTGGATTCACCAGACTTATCTTTTGAACAACCAACTGGGTCTATAAAAGAAACCTCCTCTTTCTTACCAACAATTGTTTCTTCTTTATCCTTTGGGAACACCGGCCTAAACACTCGACCACTGCGGGTCACCTTTGTAACATCAACAATGCGCACCATTGAACTAGTCGTAGGTAATAGGACCTCTTGACCATTCTTCATCATTCTAGCATTATACTGATACGACATAACTTTATCAGATGAATATGGGACTGGGCCCGCTAACTGTATTACCAACGGTGATACTGATCTCTGACTGTTGTCGTTACTGGAGTCATATTGGATTACCAACCGCTCTTGTTGCTTGAAAACGGGCACTATTACATTTACGTCATCATCTACATGACGGGACTGAACAATTTGGATCATGCCTTCATCCATCAGTCTTTGGATGTCCCTTTTCACAACTTCACAACCCCTCAGGTTAACACTACAAACAACACAACCATCATGGTCGTGCTCACATTCACTTTCCAAACAAACATCCTTATGCATTTCCACTAAGCACCTCCTGATAAAACGCACATCAAAAACTTTGAATTCTCCATGGCAACCATCCACCATATTTACAGAAGAGTTCCCATGAGCGGGCAAAGGGTTTACTTTCACATTTGGTGCACGGTCCTCGAAGGACACCATACCACTCTTCATAAGCTTCTGAACCTCATACTTCAATGGATAACAGTTTTCAATATCGTGATCGGGTGCTCCTTGGTGAAAAGCACAACATAGTTCAGGTTTATACCACCAAGGAAGTGGTTCTGGAATCTACGGTGGGTTCCTCGGTTGAATTAAGTTCTTGAGAACCAAGGACGGATACAACTCTGCATATGACATAGGAATCGGGTCAAAAGAGGCCTTCTTCCTCTCAAAGTTTTGTTGATGATGATTGTAGTTGGTATTGCTGTTGTTGTAGGTGTTTGTTCTTTGTTGCGGTTATTGTTATTCAATTGGTGTCCCTTGTTGATAAGAAAATACCGGAATTACCGAGGATACTTGATGATGATGATGTTGACGGGATGTTAGATTTCTTCTGATCCGAGGCCTCATCTGCCACCCATTGATTACTGCATTCGTCTCACTGTCCTTCTTCTCACCGAAATTACTATCATACCTCTTACTTATTGATGCCTCATCTATTGACAAACGTCCCTCACAGACTCCTTCCTCAAGTCTCATTCCCATGTTTACCATTTCGGTAAAGTCACTGGGGGCACTAGCAATCATTCTTTCATAGTAAAATGAACTCAAAGTTTTCAAGAAGATCTTTGTCATTTCTTTTTCCTCCAAAGGAGGAGTGATTTGGGCAGCCAACTCCCCCAATCGTTGCGTATACTCTTTGAATGCCTCTTTGTCCTTCTGAGACGTAGACCTCAGCTGGTCTCTATCAGGCGTCATGTCCACATTATATTTATATTGTTTGACGAAAGCCTCCCCCAAGTCATTGAAAGTGTGAATGCAGGCACTATCCAATTCCATGTACCAACGAAGCGCAGTGCCAGTCAGACTATCTTGGAAGTAGTGAATAAGCAATTGATCATTGTCGGTCTGAGTAGACATCTTACGAGCATACATCACAAGATGACTGAGCGTACAAGAGTTCCCCTTATACTTTTTAAAGTCAGGCACTTTGAACTTCACTAGGATCTTGACGTTAGGCACTAAGCACAACTCAGCAGCACTCTTTCCATACAGATTTTTACCTCTCAGCGTCTTCAATTCCTTGCGCAACTCAAGAAACTAATCTTTCATCTCGTCCATCTTCTCATACACATCCAGACCCTCAGAAGGCTCGGAATGATAGATGGTATCTTCTACACGAGGCAAGGTGTGCACAACGGGAGGTGGCACAAACATGACCAGGCTAGATTCCGGTATGGAAGCAAAGGTAGGCACAAAGCCTTCGGGCACAAAGTTGAACGGAATCCCCCACGGGAATCCGGCAGGCATAGTGGGCGCAAAATGGGCGGAAACAGAAGGCATGGTAGAGGTAGCCACCTCTGAAATAATAGTCCTCGCAGGATGAATTGCAGGCGTTGGAGAAGATTGACTTTGGGCAGCAAGAACTGACTCCATCATGGCATTCAGGCGGGCAATCTCGTCCTTTAGCTCTCTGTTCTCTTGCTCTAGGTGCTCCATGATTCTCAGATGATTGGCTCGGGTATTGTACCGGTGAATCAGCTTGGCTAAAGCACAAAAGAAACACCAATCAGACATCTGGAGAAAACCTGCTTATGCAAATGATGCATGAAATGCAATGCTTGATTATTATTTTATTTTCAAGGCACTTACTATATCATTTGCGAACATACATATTTAAATGGAAATTGCAATAATTTTATATGACCAAAAGATCTCTTTTTATTTATATAAATTGGAAGGATTACACTGAGTACTATTTTAGAAACCAAATGAAAAATACAAGAGAAAAGGAGACTAGTTATCCTAAGGATCCCTAACAACAACTTCAGAAGATCTGGTTGTAGGCGCATACTTCCTTCGAATGCGACAGATCTCGGTCTCACAAGAAGTCTTCATCTGAGTCTTCTCGAGGACAAGCTGATCAACAATCTTCTTCCAAGCAACAAAAGGCTAAGGCATGCTAGAATGTGGAACCTCTGGCTCTCTCTGTCTTTTCGTCACTCGGTATTCAAGTAGCTCAATAAGTGCATCTTTCTCCTTAGATTCCAACTGCAACTCTTCATGCTTCTTGCTCAAAGCACGGAAACGCTCTTCCCACATATCCTTCTCTTGCTTCATCTTGGCGAGCGCGTCTTCCAACTCCTCTACATCTTGGTTAGGGAGAGTTAATGGCTCAACCACAACCATAGACATAGGTCTTTCACAAGGATAAGGCATCTTCAACTCCATAGCTCTCTTCTTCACCCAAAGAGTGTAAGCTTCCAAAGCTACACAATTGCACGGACGAGGCTCGGATTTTCCTTTCCTCTGCACATTATGCCAAGCATGCACAATCTTCTGATTCAAATGTTGGGGATCTTTACCCTCTTGATAGAAAAGACCTTCTAACAAAGTGTTATTAGGTTTGTCTCTCTAGGGGAACCCAAGTTGACGACGAGCCAAAGCAGGGTTGTAGTTAGTTCCTCCTTGTGTAGCAATGAGAGGCACATTAGAGAATTCACCACAACTATCAATAATATCCAAACTTCTTAAAGACGGATCATACCAACTTATATCATTATTAGTAAGAGACATAAGTCTCTGAGACCACCTTAGACATTGTTTGTTCTCCACAAAAGTAAGCGTCTGAGGCAAGTGTGAAATAAACCACTTCTACAAAAGAGGAATACAACAGACAATCATTCCACCACCTTTAGAATTCCTTAGATGCAAATAGAAATACATATCACCCAACAGAGTAGGCACAGGATTCCCAATCAAGAAAAGTCTAATGGCGTTAACATCAACAAAACCATCAATGTTAGGGAACAAAGCTAATCCATAGATGAGCAACACAAAGATAGCTTCAAAAGGATCCACACTATCGGCTTGAGCAAAGGCAGTAGCTTCCTTGATGAGGAACTCAGATGGAAAGCGAAACAATCCTCCTTTCTTCACCCAATGAGCCTTTATCTCAGACTTCTTCATATGAAGAGCTTCAGCAATAAGATTAGATCGAGGAATCTCTTCTAATCCATTAAAAGGCACTCTACTAGAAACATGTATCCCCAAAAGATGAGAATACTCCTCTAATGTAGGCACAAGCTGAAAATTTGGGAAAGTGAAACAACGGTAGAGAGGATCATAGATCTGCACTAGCACACTCAAAAGTCCTTCAACTACATCAGCAGACAAGATGGACAAAAAGCTTCCCATGACGTCGTTTGAAGTCCAAGGGATCTAATACAAAAGATGCTAGCTTCCTTAACTCTTTCAAGTCGGGACATCTGAAACTGTACTTCTTAGTGTTCCTTCGTCCATAATCCTTGGTCTGAAAATATTTTCAAATAATACCTCAGTTCCTTGAAATTTTCGTGTGATGAATGTTATGATGCGCATGAATGCATGAATGCAACAATCACAAATAAGGGATCACACATAAGGCAAACAAAGGTCAAGGGATGAATCAAGTCATTGTCAAGATTAATCATCCATTTTGGTGGATTATGGTTAACACCTTATCAACACCCATGTTCCATTGATATTGACAAGACTTGATTGGATCAACCAAGAATCAAGGGTTTGTTGTAAGTCACGAGCATGGAGTCTGGGGAAGAACTATCCCAAAGGAGTGAACTAAGGATAAAACATGTTGATCATGTTCTAAAAAGTTCCCAGAGTCTTAATTCCATCTATCGGATATTAAAGGTTAAGATGACTGACTCATCGACCCATAATATTCTCAAGAGAAACTGGTCTGAGTGTAGTATCGCGTAACAACTGTTATCAAGTCTACACTTGAACAGTTTCCGCACTACGTCCTAAATAGGCCAAGAGGGTGTAAATGTTCTACGGTCCTCAGCTTCTCGGACCCAATCAAAGATAGTAATGCGTAACCATAAATACTTGTGTGACATTTCCAAATCCAAAAGAATCTCCACTAAGTGGATGGATCTCAAGCCAACTTATTAAGGACTACTCCGCACAAGTCGAACATGACTGTACCATCCTCCTATCTTAACTTCACTCATGTTCGGGTTAGAACTTATCTCACTACTCAGAGATCACCAAGCACAACAAAAAGATTATATCGCACATACATATATACAAACATCACATATATATAAATATATACACACAAAAAGTAGGCTAAACTTACTGGAGACTACTCCCCAGCAGAGTCGCCACTTAATTTCTGTAGCGGTAAATTCATGATCATCAAGCTATGGATAAGCTAGAGATCAAATAACAAGACTCGCCACCGCGCTTTTATTGTTTCCAAGGGAAAAGGGAAAAAGTACGAACAAAACCCAAAAAGTAAGAAGTTTTGAATTCAAAACTAATAAAAAGTCAGAGATTACAGGTAAGGGGGTTGGTTACACATAGGGAAGGTGTTAGCACCCAAAGTGTCATAGGTACTCCAAGGGAGCCCTTTTTGTGTGCATATGTACTTGGTATAAAGTGATGTTTACAAACAAATAGAATGGGGGGATGAGAAAAGAATTCATTAATTATATTTTTGTGTTTGACAAGACCTTTGGTTTTGTGCCTACGTACCAACATAAAAATGAGGGATCAAAACCTCATAGTTCGTGATACAAATTTCAAAGTGGATGCATTGCTTTTAACAAAATTAAGTTTGAAAGGCCCAAAGGCATAAAAATGGTTTTGATGAGTTAGTTCTTTTTGGCTTTTTGAAAGTTCAAGTCAAGTATAATTAAGTTTATTTACAAGTTTGATTTAAGAAAAGAACTTTGAAAGTGCAATGACATAAGGCCAAAGTTTCTATCTTTTTGCAAAGTGGTCAAAGTTTAGAACAAAATAGGTTCAATCAAAGAAGATTTTGAAAAGGGAGGGAGAAATTTTGAAATTAAAGAAATGGGGAGAAGATGAAGAGACTATCCTATGTACAAAATTAAATTTTAGAGTTGAAAAGATCTGACCAAATGGGTAGAAATCCAATAGACAAAAAGGTCAATAGAAACCCAGAATTCCCTAGTACTTTCGGAATCAAGCAACACACAAATGCACAATTATATTATCTTGAAGAGCAAGGCATTAAATTAAGATGGCCACATCCAAGATTATCCATTCCATGATCTTCCTCAAAGTAACCCATGATACAGATGAATTTCACAAGTCACAGGTTCAAAATAACAGCTTCACAATTATCATGTTGCAGATGAACTTAGAGAGATCTTGAATGATGTATCAGATGAAGTTTCAAATTGTGAGCACTTGGTTTCTTAATAAGTTGGCATTGGCCAAGTCCTTTAGCATAGGAAGGTTGCCTAGATTCTAAGTCCATTTGTCCAAGATCAAGCCAACAGTCCACACAAAAGTTTTTTAGGGTTTTTTGTTATTATTATGTACATTAATGGTCAAAGACCACACAAATAAGCAAAGTATACACAAAAAAATATATCACACAGTATGGTCCAAATGGAAAAAGTGAAAATTGCATTAACATAAATAATTAGAATGATATGAACAATGGCAAATGAAATAAAATGCTAAAAGTAAATTGCATTAAGGTAAATGGCTTGAACTTAAATGTTAGTAGTTAATAGGATAGAAGTTAGTATTGTTTTGCTTTTGCTTTTCATTTTAAGACATTCTTTGGAGAACACTCAACCCACTTATCACAAGCATGGATCCGTGAACCAAGACATCTTCCAAAGGAAGGAAAAAAGGCCAAATTTCCATACAATACCATGAAAAAGGGGAGACTTACAATCTCACTAACTAGAATGCTTATACCTTTTGTGTCACAAATTTAGCGCTATGTTAAGCAATCGTAATTGGACTTATGTAGAAGTCATAACTATTTGAGGTCGAGCAATAGAAGTTTAGTGTTAAGGAATGTTAGAGACATAGTATAATAGACTATGCTCATGAAACAAACCACACACAAAAAGGATATGCAAAAGGTGTGGCCTAATCTCATCCGTACTCATGTTAACTTTTCAATCAACTAGCCTTAGGATTTTGAGATATCATAGGCCAAACGAAATGAATAAATGAAGAAGGGGAATAAGATGAAGTGGGAGGAGAATGGATCAAAACACAAATTGGTCAAAGGAGGACTTTTACCAAATTAATATCATCCATTCATTTTGGGAGATGGAATGTACATTCCATCAATCCCCTAAATCTAATGATATTAATTTGACAAAGTCAAATCAACCATGACCAAGGCCCAACAACAATAGTCAAACACCAACAAGTCATCACAATTGGTCAACAAAATTATTTGGCATTTAATCAAATTAAAAATACTAAAATAAGGCATTTAAATTAAATATGGTTTGTCCAATTCCTAAAACCTCATCAAACCACCAAAGAAATGGCCATGAGATTTATCATAGGTCAAACAAGGTCAAAGGACCTTGGAGAAAAAATTTCATAATTTTTGGACATTCAAAAGTATTTTTAAACAATTAAAAACAAATTAAAAATCAATTAAATCATGAAAAATATTAATAGTGATCCAAAAAATAATTTTAATTCAGAATATGAAAGAGGAAATTATTCGAATATATTTGGTGAAACTCTCATATTTTTTGGATCAATATTAAAGTTAATATGAATTAATGAAAATAAAAGGATTAAAATGAAAATTAAATGATCAGAAAAAACGTGGACCACTTGATCTCCCTCATTAATTGAGATGGCAGATCAAGTGGTGACAAGCGCGCAATCTACGATACGCCTGAGTCAACGCGCCACAGGAAAGGTAATTCAAACCAACGCACGAGATTATTTCATTTCAAAAGGATCATGTGGCTCTGAACACGCCAACTCACCACGGAAGCTACAACTCCGGTCTTCTTCTCAGGCGAGCCTTGGCGGACTGGTTCAGTCATAACCATCACCAAAATTAAAAAGAAGGACATGATTTCAAAGTAAAAATGACACTGAGCACGAATCTGACCTCAATTTATTCTAACTCCAAGTATATTGAGAGATACATGCAGTTGAAATTTGAGGTATATGAACTGAGTTGCTTCGATTTGGCCTCAAAGCAACTCAATCTTCTTGCCTACATTGGTAGGACTTCAGACAACCAAGGAATCAAGAGAATTGAGCAAGATTTAGAGAGAATCGAAGAGATTAAAATTTCTGGAAAATACCTTCAATGTAGGTCTGGATTCAGCTGTTCTTGCCTTGACTCGTGCTTGATCTCACTCCAAATACTTGCAGAAGAAGAATTGAATGCTCAAAAGGTCTTGGATCCCTAGAGTTTTAAATCTCAAAATAGTGAGAATTCAAACTCAGTTTCAAGTGAAATTCTCAGGATTATCCTTTGGAATGTGAGGGTTAGTGGTTTGGGATCAAAGATGGCGCGAATGTGTGTGAAATTCTAAGCATATGGAGCTCTATTTATATCCAATTAAGTTGATATTTGCACACTTGAAATGAACTTCCAAAATTAGCAATGTGTGATGCATGAGTGCATCGGCGTGTGCAGGCCCATGAAATCACTCTATCTGATCCATAATTGAGTGTAAGCAAGAATGAAGTCATATTGGAATGCTAGGCAATTGTGCATGGATGTTTGAAGTTTAATCTTTCCAGATGATGATACCATGTTCAAGCCATGCGCAGCCTATTCATTTCTTGTCCAAAATAGATGAATTTGGGCTTCTTAGAAAGGTTAGATCAAGAGGAACAACTTTCATGTTCAACACTTTTCCATTTGGAGCTTGGAGCTTGGAACTTGAAGAATTTTGAGGTGGAAGTTTGGAAATTTTAACATATTCAAAACTTTTCTAAGTGTCAAGCCTTATGTCTCAATATTCCACTCTGCTTAACTCTTTATGTGAGCCTCAAATGAGAAAAGTGTATTCATCAAAGTTGTATCTCTTTGAAAGACCTTCAAACTAGTAACCAATTTCATGTCATTTGGATTGGAAATGATAGAGTTATGGATTTTTGAAGTTTGGAAAAATCACTAGATCAATGTTATAGGTCAAAAGTGACCTATGATGTAACCTCATATCACATGCTCAAAACAGTTGAATCAACTCTCACTCCAAACATCAAAGTTGAAGTAGACATCTTGAATTTGATTGTGAATTTGGAAATATTTCATCTTATAAAAATTGAGCAAGTTATGGCCTTGGGAAGTTGACTTTCAAATTAGGGTTTAGACAAAATGACCTATAATGTTTCGACATAGAAAATGATTTTCCAAGAAAAACTAGCTCTAGGTCTCAACATAAAAGTTGTTTGGAATGTCATCTAGAGTAAGTTTTCTCTTGAAATAATTTTCATATGATGAAAAGTGTAGGACATAGGGTCTAGGGAGACCAAGTTTTGATGAGATGAATTCATCTGGCCAACCACCATCAACCAACTTGCTAATCTTCAATTATCTTGACTTCATAGGATCATGGTAGATCATATATGCATAAGATGATGAATTTTAAAGTGCCACTTGAGAAATTTGATCAATTGGTGAGATAGCTTGTTGGAGAAGTTACTCAAGATACCCAGTCAAACTATGGTTTCCAAGGCAAATCACACTCAAACTCTTGAAGAATGCTTGATCAATATAACATGTAGACATCATTGGGACTCATATATGATATTCATGACTATCCTTTAATCAATCCATGGTTGTGCTCTTTGTTCATGAGGGTCTCAAACCCTGGATATTGACTTGATAGATCAATGGAGATCATGCTTGTAGCACCTCAAATTTGCACCCTACATTTTGTACATTCATTTCATGTTAGGTCATTAACATAACATAGTCCACTGCATAACATTGCATTGTCCTTTTTGCCCAAGTGCAAGCCATTTAGAAGACTTAGGTCAAACTGGTCAGGAGATCAGTCAATCAAGCAAGTCAGTGCATTTTCCTTTGAGGCAAGGCCCTAGGGTTGGCCCAACATGTTCACATGACCCAGGGGTCCTTTTGAAGTGTTTTGGTCAAAGATTGGGTGCCCAAAAGTCATCAGTCATGGCTCAGTTCACCAGAAACCCTAAAAAAGTCAACCATGGTCAACTGTGGTCAACTGTGCCTGATTTTATGGATTTCAAGGTGGGAAATGGTTTGAAGGGGTTCATTCATGTCCATATAGGCCTCATATAACATGTCAAACATCATCATGGAAGAATTTGAAGTCAAACAAGAAATTTCCAAAAATAGAAAGTTGACTTGTAATTGGAATTTGCCAAAAATGGAAAGTCTTGATCCTCAAAACTACATCATGATGTTCAAATGAATTTTTTCCCAACATGAAAGTTGAAGATTTTGTTCTCCCATTTTCAAAAAGTCCAAGAACACTCAATTCCCATGAATGGTTGGCAAGGTATGATCAAATCATTCTCAAAAAATTTTGAACTTCAAAGTGGCATATCTTCCAAACCACTTGGCCAAATTGGGTGGGGTTTTTTTCTACAAGTCACATTTGATGCCCTCTTTCCAAATATGTCATCACAATTTACCAAAAACTCACCAATCAAAATGGCACTTTTTGAAGTGACTTGAATTATTTCAAGTGAGGTGAAAAAGTGATTTTGCAATTTAAGCCTTTCCAATATATTTTGCCAATTGAAATTGCTAAGAAATCATATTTGGAGTGTGTACAAGGCCACTTTCGCAGCTGTGAGCACAGACCTTGCCATTTGAGTGAAAATGGACCAAATTAGCAAAACATGTGATTTTAACAAAATTTGAATTACCACTTGGACTAATCATGCTTAGCAACATAAACAGCATATATATTGTTCATTTTCTGCTCAAAGGAACCCTAGCAGCCACAGTATTCCAACAGAAAACTCTCTCTCTCAAAAAAATCTCATTTTCATTTTTGAACTTTTGCTGAAAAACTCAGAGAGAACTCGAGCTGACCTGGGTTGTTACATCATATACCATCATTTTGGAGTTCATTTCAACCTGCAAACACTGACTGTAAAGCCTATTCCACAACTATTTTCTCCAAGCTTCATTAATGGCAGAATTTGATTCGAGCAAGACCAAGCTTTCTTGAGCCAAGCAAACTTCATCATTCATCATTGGGAGCTTGTTGGAGCAGCTGTTTCATCACCAAAGATCCAAACAACAACTGTTTCACCATCTTCTTCAAAATCAAGTAAGAACTCGACCTCCTTATTTCTTGAAACTATGCCATGCTTTAGTTAGGTTTTGTTGTGCTGGTCATGTTGGAACTTGAATCACTAAAAATGGTTAACTATTCTGAGAGAAATCTAGCTTTTAAGTTTGTTGTGGAAATTTGTTTTGGCTTGATTCGTGTTGTTTAAGTTGATTCAATGAAAATGATGCTTGGATTATGCATGTACAATGTTTGCTGGTCATAATGGTATGTTCAATTTGTGTTTCTGGGCATGAAAATTTTTGAGTCGAATTTGAGATGATGAAGTTGTTACTGTATGTGCAAAACCCTAATTGTTCATGCCATTCCCAGAATTTCACGTGCATGCTACTGTATATTCATATTGGCCAATCAAATTATTTCCTGCTCATGTCCAAAACGCGGAGTTTTGAATAGTGGCTCAAACAATTACAAAAATGCCACCAGCGTGCCCCTTGTCCCATTAAAATCATGTTGTTTTTCATAATTATTTCATTTACATGACCAAACTTGTAAAAATCATAAGTTCATCATGCTTGATCCAATTTTAATGGGATTTTTTGCATTTGATTCATCATAATCTCTACTTAATTGTCATATTTTTTCCTGATTTTTTTGATGGATGGTTTTTAATTGGTATCAGGGTTTGTGACATGTGACAATATTTTGTACCTTTTACCAAATCATTTGTGAAATAGTGACACTTTATCCATTGGCCTTGAAATATTTTGTGCATAAACTAGACACATCCATGGTGATTTTGGTATAGAGTTTATGAATTTATCATCTCTGGTTGTTGAGTTATGATTTTTTGAAGTAGGGTGTGACAATTTGTGTCACACCATTGATGTGCAACTTGATGATTTTCAATACCATGCCTCTTGACCTCAAATTGATTTGAATTTTTGTATGAATGTACTTGAGTATGTCTAGTTTACATGTGATTTTTTCTTGGAATTGTTTGTAGCATTTCCTATTTATTTGAGATTTTTGTCCCCTGTTTGGTCAAATGTTGACTTTTTGTGATACATGTTCCCATTTCATTTGTGAAATCCTCATACTTTATTAGATGGACATGAAATTTGATATGTGATTAGTAGACATATTAAGCTTTGCCATGGTTTTAGTCCCATTCATTTCTCATATGCTATCACTGATTTATGATTTTTTGAAGTTGATGCATGTTTGGTTGACTTCTTTGAGAATGCTTAAAATTGCCTTATCTTTCTGATTTTCATTGTCCACCTTCCCATGATCCAATTGAGTTGAAATTTGACATGATTACCATGCTATGGATTATGTTTGAACATGATTTATTTGATGATTTTTGGAATTGTTTATGATTGGTTTTGAGTTGAGTCTTGCTGTTGACTTCTATGAGCTTCCATATGCCTTGCTTTGACTTCTTTTGCTTATAAAATGATGATGATGATTGATATGAATGTGAACCCAATTGAGTTTGTTTCTTGATTGCTTAAATATGATTTTGATTGGAGTTCATTTGCTGTTTTGACTTTCTTATCCTCTTTTGACCCTAGGCTTGTCCTAGTGGTCCTGTTACTCATGTTTGAGTTCATTTTTTCAGGTTAAGCAACAATTACCCAATGAGACCAATACAAATTGATGGAGTTTGCCTGTTTATCATGACTAACCTATTTGTTTTGTAGGTTTCTTGGCTCACATGCCTTGAGCCTTGTGCATTGCACATTTAACTGATTGTGTGACTGTTGATCTCTATCTCTTTCTGCTTTAACTTTGAGTTGTGTACTGATTTTGTCTGACTGGTTTCAGGTACCTTTAGTTGCTTTTAGTTCCTTGTGAACTTTGCTTTGCTTTGCTTAATAGCAATTTGCATTGAGGTATAACTTCTTTACTTCATGTAGTCTGGAAGACCTGGCCTGTTACTTGGCCAGGCAACTGTCTGAAGTCCTCCTTAAGAGGCAATGTTTGTGACTGTTTACATTTGTCCGTGTATAGGGTCAAAGACCTCCTAAGTGAAGAGGCAATTGGCAGAACCCAAGGGATACGCAATCTATCCCCTGCTATTCTGTGTGTCATCTGCTTTGCTCACACCACTGTGTTGATGCATTGCAGATACAAACCCAAGATCTTGTACAATTGTACAGTTGAGTCAGTATCAAATGTGTAGAAGGGTTCCCCCTTTCTGAACCCACACATTCTTGTCTTAAGCTCTCCCAGGCCAGGGATAAGAGCTGTGAAGTCCTATCTTCACTCACCTTTCATCTGCTTCACCTTAGCCCCTCAATGGCAAGGTTAAGAGCTAACACTACCCAGTTCCAGTGGTTTGTTTGTTGAGGTTGGTATGACCCCTCGACTAAAACCTAACCTTGTTTGAGCCCATTGCTTGCATATAGTGTGTGCTACTTGTGCTTGTGTGCTTGTTTGACTTACTTCCTGTGCAAGTTAGGTTTAGTTTGACTTGCTTACTGTGCAAGATAGGTTAGGTGTGGCTTGCTTCCTGCGCAAGTCATGTTTAGGATAGGCTTGCTTCCTGTGCAAGTTAGCTAGAAACCTTAACTTAGGGACGACTTTGCATGACAACATCTAGGCTCGAGTCGTAGTCTCCCTAGTGTTGTGTCTCCTTCTGTTATCTGGTTAGGCTAGTCCTTTTTCCCTCACCAGGGGAACTACGTTGGCCTGATTCTCATACCAGATGAGGTACGTAGGCAGGAGATCGTGCGAGATCTCTCCGGGCAACCTTTTTGCTTTTTGTGTGTGTTGTTTGACGATTGCTAGGCTCGAGTTCCCGACTCCTTAGCAATTTGTCGCTTGTTTGATTGTTGTGTGCTTGGAAGTTGATGTAAGTCCATTGAGTGGCATTCGGGTTCCAGTGTGAGTTTGTTTGGTTCGGATGCTGATGTAAGTCCAGTGATTGGCAGTCGGGCTCCACGTTTGCCTCTTTGTTTGTGTTTTGGTTCGGATGCTGATGTAAGTCCAGTGATTGGCAGTCAGGCTCCACGTTTGCTTGTGTTTGTTTGTGTGCGTATTAGCCGAACTACGTCAACTCTGATTCTCATGTTCAGATGAGATACGTAGGCACAAGATGCGATGTCTTGCCGAGTTTGACTAACGACTAACAACTAATCCTTGTTTGCTTTCGCCCTCATTGCGATCCCTTCTCTCGCCCTCGTTGCGATTGAGACCTTTCCTTTTCTCTTGCCCTAGTTGCAATCGAGACCCTTACTCCCGTAGTTAGCTGAACTACGTTTTGCTCTGATTCTCATTCCCGATGAGATACGTAGGCATAAGACGCGATGTCTTAGCGAGCACACTTATCCTTAACCCATAGGTAGCCGAGCTACGAAGACTCTGATTCTCATATTCAGATGAGATACGTATGCAGTGGATGCGACATCCGTGCGAGTCATTTTCTTTGACCCTCTCTTTTAGTAAATAGTACATTAGATAAACATACACCCTTTAGATAAGAAATAACAAGAGTGGATCCCGTAGAGTACTACGGATGCGTAGGGGTGCTAATACCTTCCCTTCGCATAATCGACTCCCGAACCCAAGATTTGGTTGCGAGACCTTGTCTTTTCCTTTCCTTTCTCCAGGTTTACTTCGAGCGTTTCCTTTCCCTCCTTTGGGATAAATAACGCACGGTGGCGACTCTTCTGTCATTTTTCTTTCTCGCCGGTTGTTTCTTCGCACCTCCGTATTTTTTCAGGTTGCGACAGCTGGCGACTCTGCTGGGGAATATGGTTTCCCTAAGCGAGTCCTTCCTAGCTTTAGTAGGTTTCTTGTTTATTGGGTGTTTATTCTTTTGTACAGTTATTTATTTTCAGCATTTACCTGCTTTACCTTATTGCATTCATGTACATATGTTTGCTGTATCTGCTGCCGTTTATTTGTTTGTTGGGGTGGGGTGTTCTATGAGAGGTAAGCCCATTACCCAGGCTTGAGTGTACACACAGATTTTAGAGTGGATGTTCATGAGGCTTGCGTGGCATGTTGCTACGTTAAGTCGTTCGTGAAGAACCACACCCAGACGAGGTTTCTCTTGGATATATTATGTCCTACGGATGTTCCGTAATGACATGATGTTCCTCTAGAAATTGTCGACTCTGGTGACCATTTTCCGAGAACTCAGTCGAGGCCTCTCCTCCGAGACGTGATTATGTTAGCTCTGGTGGGCGCATTCTCGCTGATCAATCCGAGGACCCCGAGACTGGGAACTTGCTTTAGGATATCCTGTTGAGGGGAGTCAGCAGAGGTCTTTTATCCCGTAATAATGCCAAACCTTCAGTGGTAAACGTATTATTCTCGACTGAAGGGCTGAAGCTGACAAGCTTCTGTTCTTAGAACCTACCAGTGAGGGGGGGGGGGTTGATCTCTACAGATACGGTTTCTGCCAGTAGTGCTGTGATGGTGACTTTGGTTCAGCCAAATTTATGGACATTTATTTCTGGGACGCCGGAGTTCTGTCCGTGGTTTATCAATGGGTTCCGTTTATTTCGGATCCCCGGGTTGAATTTGAAAGTACCTGTTCAGAGGATCTGACTGTCATCCGTTCAGTGGATGTTCCTGTGATGATAGTGATGTAATCTCCAGTTCCGTTTATTTCGGAATTCCCCAAGTCGGATTTATGGTGACTTAGTCCCGATAACTGTGACTAGTTCAGAGAATGGGTCTTCAGATGACTTGGTGGCGCAGTGACTTGCATTCATGCATTTGCATCGCATTTATCTGCATTTAACTCGTGTCTATCCGTACTCAGGGTCCACTTTTTGATTAAGATTCTGGTTGAGAGATATCCAGATGTCAGAATGTTATTGATGAAAAATTATCTGTCTCTGTGAAACCAAAATCCAAGGAATATTCCTGGTACGGATAGACATTGCATGCGTGAGTCATACTAACCCATTTGCTGTTTTGTAGGTGTCAACCGGTGCGTATAGCTCTTCCATTCAGACATACAGTCAGACTCAACAAATCCAAGCTGATGGATCTTCCCAACGCCGACATCCTTGAACTGAAAGAGATGATGAGGGGATTGTTCAGTATCGTGCAAGGGCTTGCCTTGGGACAGAAAGCCATGTCTGAGAGATTGGAAAGGATTGAGAGCTGGATGATCAAGGAGAAAGTTCAGGGAAAGGCTCCATCATCCGATGTAACAAATCCCTCTGGCTCAGTAGCAAAGAAACTCTCTGACAGTGGTCCGCTCAAAAAAGAGGTTGAGTCAAGTGGTGTGCCGGCAAAGAAAGAACGCAGTAAGGATCGTTATCATCCTTATGCTGTTGCTGTAACCACTCTTGTTGGTAACTCACCTGTACCCCCGCAACAACCACCACCTCAACAGAAGGCACCGAGAGCTAGGAGCCAGGTGAAGAGAAAGAAGGAGGATCGTCAGTTTGAGGAGCCACCTGTGACCTACACCCTTCTGTTCAGGAGATTGAGGGATTTGGGGTTAGTCCAGCCAAGGATTTTGATTCCCATAGCACAACAGAAGAGGCCAGCACACTATGATGAGAATGCCAGTTGTGAATTCCATTCTGAGGCACCCGGGTGTAGCACCTCAAATTTGCACCCATCATTGTACATACATTTTCATACTAGGTCATAGCATATCATGGTCCATTGCATAGCATTGCATTGCCTCCTTTGCCTCAAGAGCAAGCAAGTCAAGAAATTAGGTCAAACTGGTCAGGAGATCAGTCAGTCAAGCAAGCAAGCACAATTCTCAAGGAGCCAAGGCCCTAGGGTTGGTCCAACATGTTCACATGACTTGGGGATCCATTTGAAGTGTTCAAGTCAAGGGTTGAAGGCTCAGAGGTCATCAGTTCATACACAGACAGTCAAAAACCCAAGACAGTCAATAGTCAGTCAAAGCAGTGGATGGTGGCCATTCTTGTGGAATTTGGGCACCATGATCAATAATCAAGAGTTCATACAACTTGGGACATCATTTGAAGCCAAGTTCTCAAGGAATTAGGGTTTGGAATTCACCAGAAGAGGTTCAGTCAGCCAGAAACCCTAAAAGTCAACTGTTGGTCAACTGTTCATTTAATCAGTAATTTGATGATGGAAATTGGTTTGAGAGGTCTCATTCATGTCCATATAGTCCTCATATATCATTTCAAACACCACCATGGAAGAATTGGAAGCCAGCTCAAAAATTTCTAAAAATGGAAACTGGACCTGTAACTGAAACTTACCAAAAATGGAAAGTCTTGATCCTCAAACTTACATCATGATACAAGCTTCAAATGAATTTTTGCCCAACATGAAAGTTGAAGATCTTGTTCTCCCATTTCCAAAAAGTCCAAGAACTCTCAATTCCCATGTGTGGTTGGCAAGTTATGATCGAATCGATTTCAGAAAATCTTGAACTTCAAAAGGCCATATCTCTCAAACCATTTGGCCAATTTTGGTGGGGTTTTTTCCTACAAGTCACATTTGATCCCCTCTTTCCAAAAATATAAATTTCATGAGCCAAAACCTTGCCAATCAAAATGGCATTTTTGAACCTAGCATATGTGAAATTCAAGTTTGACCAATGGTTGACTTTTTGAATTATGCATTTTTAACACTTGGGGCCAATTGAAACAGCTCAGAAATGTCATTTAAAGTATGTTTGCAAGCTCAAATTATGCAGTACTTGCACCCATCATGTATCCATGCTTAGTTGCTTGAATTGGAAGAAAAGTACAAATTCAACCATGCTACTCCATGCTTCCACCATACCATGCCTTGTACTCTTAAACAGATTTTTAGAAGGTCATTTGCTGTCATTTTGGAGCCTCATTTTGCAGCCTAAAACCAACAGAAAAAAGAAGCCATGCCAACTTGCTTGAATTTTGGAAGGAAGTACATGTTCTCACCAAATTCATCTCACAAACCATGCTTTGTACCATGACAGCAGAATCATCATCATTTTCTGTCATAGCCAGCCCCTAATAGCAGACAAAAACCACATTTTGACAGAAAAAAACAGAAATTCATGGAGGCTAAAAATCACTTTGGCCATTTTGCTAAAAACCCTGTCAAACTCCAAAGAGAAAGCTGGGCTCAATACCATATCCTCCATCATGTTTCTGTCATGAGTAACACTTAGCAGCCATCAACTCTGTCCAAAAACACTAAAACTCTCATTCTAAAAACCTTCATTTGGCATTTTCTTCCAAAACAGTCCAAAACTTCCAATGAGCTTGGCCATGGATTTGCTTCACCCAAGGCAGCAGATATCATGATCATTTTCTGTCATGTTGATCATTAATGGCAGACACACAAACCAATAGAAATCCACTCATGCCTGAAAACTCCTTTGGTGCATTTTCATGTTCTGTCCAATAACTCAAGGAGAACAAAAGCTGGCTTGGCTTGAGGCAATATTTTCCAGCATTTTCTGTCATGGAAGACCATCTGCAGCCAACATAACCAACAAACACAAACCAACATAATAGAACTCATTCTAAAGAGCATCACCTTGCTTTTGGCCATTTCAAAAACCAATCAAGACTCCAAAGACAAAACTTTGCCCTGCCAAAAGCAACTTAAAACAGAACATCAAAACATCATTTTCCTGTCATGGACAAGCCCTGCTAGCAGAGATAACACAACCACTTTCACTCATTCTCCAAAACCTCATCCTTTGCATTTTATCAAGATCTGTCCAAAAATTTCCAAAGGGACCTAACCTTGCTTTGACTGGTACAATATCCATTGATCATTTTCTGTCACCTAGCATCCATCTAACATAGAACAAACCTTGGTTCTTTCATTTGGCTCAAGAACTCACTCATTAACATTTGTTCCAAAACAGTCAAGAGCTCTCAATGAACCAAACCTGGCCTTGTTTGTTTCACCACCATTTCATCATTATAAACCAGTTGCAGCCACAAAACACACAGTAGAAAACCCTTGGCTCCCACTCTCTCAAAAACACACTTTGCATCTTTTCCAAAACTCAGTCCAAAACACTCAATGAACTAAGCCTGGCTATTGTGTTCTCACCATCCAAGCATCATTTTAGACTCATGGCAAGCATCATTCTCCATCTGTAAGCTTCCCTCCTAGCACTGTTCTCAAAGAGCTCAACCATGGCAGATGGGATTTCAATCAAAACCAAGCATCCACAAGCCAAAGCCAACTTCACACTCATCATTTGAAGGCCTAAGGTGCAACTGTTTCACTTCAAAACAACCAAACAACATGATTTTAAAAGGTCTCTTGATGCTGAGTGTCATGATGCCTTTCTTTTTGAAAATGGATGCTTATTCATGAAGTTATGTCGTTTTGAAGTTTGATGATGCTTGTTTATTTTGCTCGATTCTTGACTTGTATGGTGTTTTAATGGAAACCAATGGTGGATTCATGCTTGTCATTGCTTGCTGGTCATTTGGGTATACTCAATTTTGATTTTTGGAAAAGTTTGTGAAATTCGATTGAAAGAGGGATGAAGGTGTTGAAACCCTAGCTTCAAAGTGCATTTGCCCAGATTTCTTCTTCCCTTCCACGTGCATGCCTGGCCTTTTACCCATCAGCCAATAGAAACATTTCAAATTCTTGGCCAAAACGGCCGTGTTTTGATTAGTGGCGCAAAGAATTACCAAACTGCCATTCCACATTTTAATTTTAAATCATTTCATTTTTATTTCTTCAATCATTTCATCCAACTTGCAAAATTCATAACTTGTCCAATTTTGATCCAAATCTAATGGGATTTTTTGTGTTGTGTTCATCATGATCTCTACTTTTTTATCATTATTTTTCCAGAATTTTTGGATGAGTGTTTTTTTAAATGTTGCTAGGGTTTTTGACATGTGACCAAATTTTGTACACTTTGCCAAATCAATTGTGAAATGATGAGAATGTATCCAATGGCTCCCAAAGTTTTTTGTGCTCAAACTAGACACACTCATGGTGATTTTGGTGTAGAGTTTGTGAATTTATCATTTGTGGTTTGTGAGTTATGATTTTTTGAATTAGGGTGTGACAATTTGTGTCACACCATTGATGTCCAACTTCATGATTTTCATTACCATGCTTCTTGACCTCCAATTGACTTGATTTTTTGCATGAACCTACTCTTGTATGTCTAGTTGACATGTGATTTTTTGTGGATTTATTTGTGGCATTTCCTAATTGTTTGAGATTTTCTCTCCTGCTTGACCAAAATGTTGACTTTTTGTGACACTTGTTCCCATTTCATTTGTGAAATTCTCATACTTTATTGGATGGACATGAAATTTGATATGTGATAACTAGACATCCTCATCTTTGCCATGGTTTTGATCCCATTCATTTACCATATGCCATCTCTGATCTATGATTTTTCTAATTTGATGCATGTTTGGTTGACTTCTTTGAGCATGTTCAAAATTGCCTTGACTTTCTGATTTTCATTGACTGCCTTCCACTTGTCCAAATGAGATGAAATTTGACATGCTTACCATGTTATGTGTTGGGATTGATCATGATTTATTTGGTGATTTTTGGAAATGTTTAAGATTGCTTTTGAGTTAAGTCTTGCTGTTGACTTCTATGAGCTTCTGTTTGCTATACCTTGACCTAATTTGTTCATGAAATGATGATGATGATTGATATGGATGTGAATCCAATTGGTTGTGTTTCCTAATTGTTTGAACATGATTTTGGATACTTGCCCTTTGCTGTTTTGGCTTTCTTATTCCCTTTTGACCCTAGGCTTGCCCTAGTGGTCCTGTTACTCACCTTTGAGCTTGTGTTTTCAGGTTGACCAACAAATGACCAATGAGACCAATTCTTTTTGATTGAGCTTGCTCAAATATCATTGTCTAACTTTGTTTGTTTTGTAGGTGGCTTGGCTCACATGCCTTAAGCTTTGTGCCTTGCACATTCACTTGCTTGTGTTGACTGGTTGATGTCTATTTCATTTTGATTTAACTCTGACTTGTATACTAACTGTGCTTGACTGATTTTAGGTACTTTAGTTGCTTTTAGTTCCTTGTGAACTTTTGCTTTGCTTTGCTTGTATAAGCAATGTGCATTGAGGTATGTCTCTTTTTCTTCATGTAGTCTGGAAGACCTGGCCTGTTACTTGGCCAGGCAACTGTCTGAAGTCCTCCTTAAGAGGCAATGTTTGTGGATGTTTAATTTTGTCCTTGCATAGAGTCAAAGTCCTCCTAAGTGAAGGGGCAATTGGTGGAAGGTAGGGATATGCAATCTATCCCCCACTATTCAGTGTGTCATCTGCTTTGCTCACACCACTGTGTTGATGCATTGCAGATACAAACCCAAGATCTTGTACAATTGTACAATTGAGTCAGTTTTAAATGTGTAGAAGGGTTCCCACTTTTTGAACCCACACATTCTTGTCTTGAGCTCTCCCAGGCCAGGGATAAGGGCTGTGAAGTCTTATCTTCACTCACCTTTCATCTGCTTCACCTTAGCCCCTCAATGGCAAGGTTAAGAGCAACACTCACCCCATTCTAGAGGTTTGTTTGTTGAGGTTGACATGACCCCTCGACTAAAACCTAACCCTTGTTTGAGCCACTTGCTTGTGTATAGTGTGTGCTATCTGTGCTTGTAGGATTGTTTGACTTGCTTCCTGTGCAAGTTAGGATTGTTTGACTTGCTTCCTGTGCAAGTTAGGATTAGTTTAGACTTGCTTCCTGTGCAAGTTAGGTTTTGCTTGGCTTGCTTCCTGTGCAAGTTAAGTGTGTGTGTGGCTTGCTTCCTGTGCAAGTCATGATTAGGATAGGCTGGCTCCCTGTGCTAGTTAGCTAGAAACCTTAACTTAGGGATGATTTTGCATGATAACATCTAGGCTCGAGTCGTAGTCTCCCTAGTTGTGCCTCCCTCTGTTATCTGGTTAGGCTAGTCCTGTGTCCCTCTGTAGGGGAACTACGTTGCCCTGATCCTCATACCAGATGAGGTACGTAGGCAGGAGATGAGCTGATCTCTCCGGGCGCTCTTTTTCTTTACTGTGTGTGTTGTTTGACAGTTGCTAGGCTCGAGTGCCTGACTCCTTAGCAATCTGTTGTCTGTTTGTTTGTGTGTGTGCTTGACAGTTATAGGCTCGAGTCCCCGACTCCCTATTAACTTGTTGTGTTGTTGTGTGCTTGGAAGCCGATGTAAGTCCATCGAGTGGCATTTGGGTTCCAGTGTGCGTGTGTTTTGGTTCGGATGCTGATGTAAGTCCAGTGATTGGCATTCAGGCTCCACGTTTGCCTCCTTGCGTGTGTTTTGGTTCGGATGCTGATGTAAGTCCAGTGATTGGCAGTCGGGCTCCACGTTTGCCTTTGCCTGTGTTTGTTTGTGCGCGTGTCAGCCGAGCTACGAATGCTCTGATTCTTCTCTCGTCCGAGAAGATACGTATGCATAGGATGCGATGTCCTAGCGAGCATGTGTCGTTTCCCCAGTCCGAACTACTTCGACTCTGATGTCTATGCCTGATAGACTAAGTAGGCCCAGGATGCGACATCCTGCCGAGTCAGTTTCAGTCAGTTTCTTGCGTTTCTTTCAGCCAGTGTGTGTGAGTATTTGAGCAGTGTTTAGCAACCATTTTCCTTCCTATTGTGCGTGGATCCCGTCGAGTACGACGGATGCGTAGGGGTGCTAATACCTTCCCTTCGCATAACCGACTCCCGAACCCATCCTCTTTGGTCGCGAGACCATGTTCTTTCCCAGGTTTACTCTGAGCGTTTCCTTTCCCTATTTTGGGATAAATAACGCACGGTGGCGGCTCTGTTGTTTCTTTCTTTTCCCGCCGGTTTTTCGCGTAATGCGACAGCTGGCGACTCTGCTGGGGATATAGAGAAGTTGACCTCTGCTGGTCCATCTTCCCTGAGCGAGTCTCTCCTAGCGCTCTCTAGGATTAGGGTTTTGGTTGCTTTCTGCTTGTTGTATTTTATTGCATTCATTGTATATATGTACATTTATTGTTTGCATTGATTGTGTGCATTGATGTTTGCATTCATATTCATTATTCATTACTGGCTGGCTGTCTGTTTTTTCTCTGTGTGGGGGGGAGTCAGTTGAGGTAAAAGGTCCAATACCCAGACCATGAGTGAAAATCTAGGATGATTAGGAATAGAGTGATTCATGGGAAGCGGGTGGTATGGCGCCACTTAGCGGAACATTGATATCACGAGCAGTTCAGACCCTGGTGGGATATTGTCGTTACATACTTCAGGTGTGTATATGATGGTATTCTGCGAAAGGTTATTTATGTTGTGTTTCTCTTCGACTTTACCCTGGCCTAGATAACACCCGTGAGTGGGGAGGGTTTGATCATTACAGGTACAGTTGCTGATTGGTTGGCGATTTGTTGGTGACTCTTGGTACTGATGGTGACTGTGAATTATTGGGCATTTATTTCTGGGACGCCAGAGTTCTGTCCGTGGTTTATCAGCGGGTTCCGTTTATTTCGGATCCCCGGGCTGAGGTGAGAGTACTTGTTCAGAGGATCCGTTTGTCACCCGTTCAGTGGATGTTCCTGTGAAGATAGTGATATAATCTCCGGTTCCGTTTATTTCGGAACCCCCCAAGTTGGATTTATGGTGACTTGATCCCACAGATATGACTGGTTCAGAAAAGCAGAGGGTCTACAGTTGACTTGGTGGCACAAAGGCCTGCATTCATGCATTTGCATCATATCATCTCGCATTCATCTGCATTCAACTCATGTCTGTCCGTACTCAGGGTCCATTATTTTTAAATTAAAAAACCCCGGTTGAGAGACATCCAGATGTCAAAATGTTGTTGATGAAATTTTATCTGTCTCGATGAAACCAGAAAAAAAGAGGACTGAATATTCCTAGTACGGACAGACATTGCATGTGTGAGTCATACTAACCCATTTGCTGTTTTGTAGGTTCCAGTAGTTCAACCGGTGCGCATAGCTTGTCTGTTCAGATAACCTGCTGGGAGTCAACAAATTCAAGCTGATGGATCTTCTCAACGCCGATATCCTTGAGCTGAAAGGGATGATGAAGGACTTGTTCAGTGTTGTGCAAGGGCTTGCCTTGGGACAGAAAGCCATGTCTGAGAGATTGGAAAAGATTGAGAAATGGCTGATAGTAGAGAAGGTTCAGGGGAAGGCTCCGTCCTCCGAAGTGAACAAACCTTCTGGTACTGTAGCAAGGAAATCCTCCGACAGTGGTCCATTCAAGAAGAAGGTTGAGCCAGTTGGTGTGCCCGCAAAGAAAGAACGGGGTAAAGATCGTTATCACCCTTACGCTACCACTGTATCCACTCCTGTCAGCAAATCACCTGTTCAGCAGCAACAACTGCCACCTCAACAGAAGACACCGAGAGCTGAAAGCCAGGTGAAGAAGAAGAAAGAGGATCGTCAGTTTGAGGAACCACCCGTGACTTACGCCCATCTGTTCCAAAGGTTGATGGATCTTGCTTTAGTACGGCCAAGGATATTGATTCCCATAGAACGGCAGAAGAGGCCACCAAACTATGATGAGAAGGCCAAGTGCGAGTTTCACTCTGGGGCACCCGGACACAACATTGAGGGCTGTAGAGCTTTTAAGCATGTCGTCCAGGACATGGTGGACTCTGAGACCATTAACTTGGCCCAGATTATGAAGGGGGATGTCAACCCTGCGCCCAGAAGGGGTCCTGTAAAAGTCAAGATGGTGAAGAAGGCCAAGAAAGGATTGAAGATGACTGAGGAGGATCAGCTAAAGGTTCCAATGGCTGTGGTCCCAAAACCTCTGGGGCAGGATGGAGTTTTCCCTGTTAGTGATAATTCTTGTGCGATCGTCACCATAGAGGGAAGTGGATTGATGAAAGACATGACCCAGAAGATGAAGGAAGTAGAAATGGACGATGTAAGGTGTGGAGTACCCAGTCTGACAGTTGAAACCATCCAGGTAGAGAATGCCTTTGTCGCTGAGAAAAAGAAGAAGCTGTCCATTTCTTCTTATAAACAAGCTCTGGAAGTGGTGAAGAACAAAGAAGCCCAAGGCTGGGGAAGGATCATTGACATCGTGGTAAAAGCAGACATGTTTGGGGTCGGTTATCAGCCGGGTCAAGAGTCGTCTAGACCAAATAGAGGATGTCGCCCACCATACACCTTCGTCAGTGCAGGGATGTTGGATCCTGGTCATGCCCGTTCAGTGGGTGAAGATGTTGACAGCAACCGCGAGCTTGAGGCGGGGATAAAGTCGTGCGTACCAGGCAACTGGAAGGCCTCCAAAAGCATCAGTGCCACTCATTCTGAAGAGTAGTATTTCTGTTTTTCAATTTTTGTTTGCATGAAAGCCATACGTTTTGCCCGAAACGTAATGGTCCATTGTAAGGGCCATCTCATGTGTTTCATTATGCAACATTTTGCATCAGTAATGAATGGATGTTTTTGTAGTTAAAAGCGGTGTTCCCCGTTTTTCATTTAATTTTGCAATTTAAAAAAGGAAAAAACAAATAAAAATGGCAACGTTTTTTCATTCTCTTTCCTTTTGATTTTGTCTCGTTCCAAAGTGATTACTCTCCTGATCTCGTCGATAACAATTTGGTTACACCTCTATATGACTTCGACAATCCAAGCTATCATGCCGAAGAAGAAGGCGCAGAAGATCGTGATCAGCTGGAATTAGCCAGGTTGTTGAAACAAGAGGAGAAGGTGATTCAACCGCACGAGGAGTGATTCAAGATTGTTACTCCAAGCTCCGCCGAGGTTAAAAAGCAAAAGCTGAGGCCGACAAAGGATGAGAAAGAGAGAAGGTGTGAATAGACTATCAAGATGCGAGCAGAGCTAATCAGAAAGATGCATTCCCGGTACATCACAATGAGGTATTGGTTGATTATATGGCTCAGGTCTCAGTGTTTATCTTCAGGGATGGCTTCTTGGCCAAGACCAGATTGAATTATTTCCAGATGATATGGAGTAAACCAGGTCCACCACACAAGGGGCACCTTCGTGTTCTAAGTTGATGTCGTTCCGTCACATGAGGCCGGTGCCACGTATCAGAGGTCTACGGTGACTTTGTTTCATGATATGATTCATCGTGAAAGCAAATGCCATGTTGATGACATGATGGCAAAGTCCCAAGCAGAACAGGGGCATCAGGTAGACTTGGGGCAAGTTGTTTGACCAGTTGAGATAACTCATACTTTTAAGTCTGAATCAGTGCACTTATGGAGTGTTGTCCATCAAGCTACCGAGGATTGTTGTGAGCGAATCAGAGGAATCGAGGTCAATCCTGCTAAAAAAAAAAAAAAAAAAGAAAAAAAAAAGAGATAAATTGCAGGAACCTCTGATTCTGATACCTCAGTGAAAGAGATAACTGTTAATCCGGTACTTGATAACCCTCGAGGGGTCTACGAGGTGCGTATTGAGTCAGCATGACTAGTCTTGTCGAAAAGAGTATGCAATTTACCTAAGCAAAAAGTGTATCGACCGTGAAACAATACACTCACTGTTCGAAAAAACTTGATGTACTTCGGCATAGGCTGCTCGCCGACTGAGACAGTGTATGCTGATTCATACCACTTTGTGGATGTCCAAAATGGATCTGATCAGATATGTGTTTGGAAAGCTAGCAGCAACCCGTGGAAGGTCATCAACCAAGGAAGTTTGAGGTCCCTGATGAGGACATCTCGAGGTACTCAAATCGAAAGATTGGGAGTGACTGATCCCGGAGGAGGGGTCTGACCCCGAATCCGAACGGATTCCGATGTCTGAGGGGGAAAGAGATGAGGTGAATAAGTTAGTGCTTCCCGGATCCCAGTTGGTTGCACCAACAATGGTGGCTGAACATAAAGTCTGTATCCTGGATATTGAACCTAGGGATGTGCATCTACCTGGGACAGTGTCTTCCTCACGGATGTATGAGAAACCAGAGAAGGCTAAATGGATAAAGACTCAGAATGACACGTTGAGTCCAACCGAGGGAAGGGCTGACAGTTACTTGTCATGGGGCAGTTGTACCCAGTGAACGAAGCATGTTGTTAACCAAGAAGTATGACCTCGCGCGTACCACGTGGAAGAATTGGTTGAAAAGGATCCTTCCTCCTCAAGACGATTGTGGGGCAGATGGACAAACAGTTATGAATGTCCGTTCGTGGTCAAGAGGGTCCCACCTGACAGAACCTTGTTGTTTATGACCACGGATGACGACGATTTTTCCATTCCCTGTGAATGCAGACGCAGTTAGAAAATACTTCGTGAAAGAAACCCGCTGGACAAAAAAAAAAGAATAAAGAGTCCAGGCAAAAATGGGCATCCCGGCGAACCAAGAAAAAGATAAAGGTTCGGGCAAAAGTTAGGGATAAAAATAAAAGAAAAGAACTGTACACCCGGCAAGTTGAAAACCCGCAAGGGCGACTTGGGCAAAAAAGGGTATCCCGGTGGACTAAAACCCGAAAGGGCGGTCCAGGCAAAAGAGGGAATGAAACGAACAACTGCGTCCAGCATGATCATTTGTGCCCATGATGACTTGGCTAATCTCCGACAGAGACCGATCGGAAGCGTCTCGTTCAGAAGACAGAAAGTGCGGAAAGTCTTGAGGACATATGAGGTGTAACTGAGTTGGAACCCGATGAGGTCACGGTTCCGCATTGCCAATAGGGTAGAATTTTTCCTTTGTGCGCAATCACCTCTTTCCAGGGTTTGCTTCCTGTGTGTTGCTCAATTGTGAGCCATCTTTTATTCCAGTCAAATAAGGCGTTCGTTCGGTCAAATAAATTTTGTTTTTGTGTCATTACTGTTTTGATTACGAAAACATCCATTCGTTTTGATAAGAATATTTGCATTTTGAAACATAGAGGTCTCTTCCAATGCATGCTTGTGTGATTGAAATCTGGAAATCTTACTTGGAAGTCTGAGTGACCTAAGTGTTGAAATATCAGAACACCTGGGGCATACCTGGGGCACGTTTTTATCTGACGATCTCTTGTGCAGAGCCTGATTAGGGGCAACGGATAGTTGAGCGGTGAAAAGACGATGAAAGTTACGACGACGATCCTGGAAAATTAATCAAGAAGACTCTTTAAAGTCTGATGATTGGAAAGTATGTATGAATCCCAAGAGTTCGATCCCCGTGGAGTACGGACGAGATTTGGAATACAAGATGATGGAGCAGAAAAGTCCAGAAGCGTCGGGGAGTTCGTAAAAGAGGAAAGCCGACACTATGGGTGGACGTTGGATGCCGCTGTTCGGCGACTCGACAGGTGTTCCGTGTCTAATAAGTTGTATTTCCCCAGTAGGTGTGAGAGCGTTACCTCCATAACAGATTCGAGACCAGTGTCTCCTCAGCAAGCCTAAAGGTGGCCGTATCCCCAACGGAGTTGTGACTATTTTCCAAGCCTGAAGGTGTCTCCCCAGCAGAGGTTGTATTGATGGTTTTTCCCCAGCAAGGTTTGTCTTTCCCCAGCAGAATGGAAACTGACATGGTTATAGGATCCTCAGCACAGTTCCTGGAGTTCCCCGGTGTTGTCTCTGAAGGAGACGTGTGTTTATGCATTCATCATTTAGATAAGCATAGCATATTGCATCATTAGTGCATAGCATTTCCATGATCATGGGGCATGGTGTAAAACAAGAAAAAACTCATGCATCAACATTGCAAGCATATCCATTAGCCCTAGGCCGTGGCGACCAGCCGAGGTTGGGTTGTTGGAAAGAGTTTAACATCGCGCCATTGGATCGGCTTTAGAATTGGGTTCATCAGCATGGTTGAGAGGTTGGTGTTTTCCCAACAAGTGATTCCTCAGTCGAGTGGGTATCCCCAGCAGTGTTACTCCCCAATTGTTAGTGTCTTGCCAGCTTGGGTCTTTTTCCTTAAGCAGATATGGGTGTGTCTGATCTCTCCATGTAGAGTCTACCCCTTAAGCAGAAAGTGTCTATCCTTTCCTGCCATTTCCCCACTGAGATACATCCTCGTGGATGACGGTTGCTTCCGTTCCCTCCCTAATGGGATGGGTTTTTCCCTATTGAGTTCTTTCCTCATTAGGATGAGTCTTGATTCAGTCTGCCTATTTGGATCGATCCTAAATTGGCTTCTTGTTGACTATCTCTTGTGCTGCCCTGGGGCATAAATGAATAGTCGATCACCAACCGGCACTCATTCATTTCATCCTCAGCGGAATCCGTGGCCTCTACCTACAAACCGGTAGTTGTAAGTCCTATCTTTGTGGTTTTCTACCCACTGGCTGGTAGTTGTAAAATCCCACTTTCATCCCCTAGTGGAGTTTATCAGTAGACTGTTTGTGTGTCCCCCAACAATTGGGTTTGTGATGCTGTTATCTCCAGTATGGCCGTGAGTATTTATCCCCAGCAGGTTTGTGGGAATTCATCTCCAGTATGATATGACGTGTTATCGTCCTCAACAGAGTTATTACTCTCACCACTATGGTTGTTCTCTCCACTAGGATCGTTCTCCTCAGCAGAATGGTGTGGTTTTTCCTCAGCAAGCTCCCCGAGTGGAGCGGGTCCCATGAAATACATCTCCAGCAGTGATTCTCCTACATATGGATTGGTTGGGTCGTCCCTAGTGGAGTAGCATTTATTTCTCCAGCAGAGTTCATCCTACCAGTGGATTGGACGAGTTTCTGTAGTAGACTGGTATGTGCATCCCCAGCTTGAATCTATTCTACCTGTGGATTGCGTGGGATATCCCTAGCGGAGTAACAGACATTCTCCGAAGCAGGGTTTATCCTATCTGAAGATCGGTTGAGTCTTCCTCCCAGTGAAGTCGCTTTACCATTCCCCAAGCAGAGTTCCCCGCAGAGTATTTCCCCAAGAGGAGTCTCCCCACAGAGTCAGAGTATCTGATCATTTTGGCTCCCTAGCCAGGGTTCATTTGCATTTTGCATGTAGTAATCATTGCATCTTCAAAAATCGCGTAGCATTTCCATTCCTAAATGGAGCATTACGCCATAGAAAAATTCAAACATATGCATTCATGTGTTCGAAACCCCATCAAACCGTATCCCTTGCAGAGACGGATTTTTATTCAACCTGTACAACGCATTGGCTACAGTGGCTCCAGTCAACATTTGGTGTTTATAATCCCCACAGAGGTTTATTTCCTCACCTGTTGGTTACAGAAAGTTTGTTTCTCCCCAGTGAGACCCCCTGCAAGTGTTCAGCCTAGCCATGTCATCTTGAGAATGTCAGTATACCCTGTCAGCACCCGGGTATGTTGTTTCTTTGGTGTCGGTAAACACCATCTTTCGGTGATTTCCAGTCATGCGTAAGTGTCTGGTCTTCTTTGGCGTCGGTAAACACCATCTTTCGGTGATTCCCAGTCATGCGTAAGTGTCTGGTCTTCTTTGATGTCTGTAAACATCATCTTTCGATGTTCGTAACATCGTCCCTCCCCTAGTGAAGATTCCTCCTCTCCGTTGGTGTCGATAAACGTCGAGTTTTTCCCGATCATCCGTTGATGATTTGGTTGTGTTCACTCTCCCCAGTAGAGTTTTCTCCTTCTCCGTTGGTGTCGATAAACGTTGAGTCTCCCTTTCGTCCTATGACGTCTAATAGAGTTTTCTCCTTCTCCGTTGGTGTCGATAAACGTTGAGTCTCCCTTTCGTCCTATGACGTCTGGTTGAGTTTTCTCCTTCTCCGTTGGTGTCGATAAACGTTGAGTCTCCCTTTCGTCCTATGACGTCTGGTTGAGTTTTTCTCCTTCTCCGTTGGTGTCGATAAACGTTGAGTCTCCCTTTCGTCCTATGACGTCTGGTTGAGTTTTCTCCTTCTCCGTTGGTGTCGATAAACGTTGAGTCTCCCTTTCGTCCTATGACGTCTGGTTGAGTTTTTCTCCTTCTCCGTTGGTGTCGATAAACGTTGAGTCTCCCTTTCGTCCTATGACGTCTGGCTGAGTTTTCCTCCTCTCCGTTGGTGTCGATAAACGTCGAGTTTTTCCTAGTCATCCGATGATGTCTAGTTGTACCCCTCTCCATGCAGAGTTACCTCTCCGTTGGTTTCGATAAACGTCGAGTTTTTCCCAATCATCCGTTGATGATTTGGATGTGTTCACTCTCCCCAGTAGAGTTTCCTCCTCTCCGTTGGTGTCGATAAACGTCGAGTTTTTTCCTATTCGTCCTATGACGTCTAGTTGTACTTGTCCCCACGTGGATTTACCTCTCCGTTGGTCTTGGTAAACGTCGAGTTTTTCCCATTTCGTCCGTTGACGTATGGTTGTATCCCTTCCACCCATTCATTAATGTTTGGTTACCTCTCCGTTGGTCTTGGTAAACGTTGAGTTTTTCCCATTCGTCCGTTGACGTCTGGTTGTGTTTCTTTTATCCCATTCATCAATAAATGTCTGGTCGATCTTTTTGGTGTCTGTAAACATCATTTTTCGATGTCTGTAAACGTCGAGTATTCCCATTCATCTGTAAATGTCTGATCGATCTTTTTGGTGTCTGTAAACATCATCTTTCGATGTCTGTAAACGTCGAGTATTCCCATTCATCTGTAAATGTCTGGTCGATCTTTTTGGTGTCTGTAAACATCATCTTTCGATGTCTGTAAACGTCGAGTATTCCCTTTCATCTGTAAATGTCTGGTCGATCTTTTTGGTGTCTGTAAACATCATCTTTCGATGTCTGTAAACGTCGAGTTTTATCCCATTCATCCGTCGATGTCTGGTCGAGTGTTCCCATTCATCTGTAAATGTCTGGTCGATCCTTTTGGTGTCTGTAAACATCATCTTCCGATGTCTGTAAACGTCGAGTTTTCTCCCATTCATCCGTTGATGTCTGGTCGAGTCCTCCCAGTCATTCATTAATGTCTGGTCACCTCTCCGTTGGTTCAGATAAACGTCGAGTTTTTCCTGGTCGTCCCCAGTTGGTTACCTCTCCGTTGGTCTTGGTAAACGTTTAGCTTTTCCCATTTCGTCCGTTGACGTACGGTTGTATCCCTTCCAGTTATTCAATAATGTCTGGTCACCTCTCCGTTGGTTCAGATAAACGTCGAGTTTTTCCTAGTTGTCCGTTGGCATCTAGTTGTGATTTCTTTTCCCATTCATCGTCGTTGCGATGTCTGGATGTGGCCGTACCCTTTTGAAAACAAAAACCAATAAATACCCAGTAATAAATATCAAATCCCGGTGGACGTTTCCGTTGGTGGATCCCTGTATTGTGCAAATTCTACGGTTCTTGGTATTCAATCCCTGGTTACCCTGAAAGTCTGACGGCCGCTGCTATCATCCATTCGGGTACCCAGCTGATTGAATAGGGGCAGCTGTAGCACCTCAAATTTGCACCCATCATTGTACATACATTTTCATACTAGGTCATAGCATATCATGGTCCATTGCATAGCATTGCATTGCCTCCTTTGCCTCAAGAGCAAGCAAGTCAAGAAATTAGGTCAAACTGGTCAGGAGATCAGTCAGTCAAGCAAGCAAGCACAATTCTCAAGTAGCCAAGGCCCTAGGGTTGGTCCAACATGTTCACATGACTTGGGGATCCATTTGAAGTGTTCAAGTCAAGGGTTGAAGGCTCAGAGGTCATCAGTTCATACACAGACAGTCAAAAACCCAAGACAGTCAATAGTCAGTCAAAGCAGTGGATGGTGGCCATTCTTGTGGAATTTGGGCACCATGATCAATAATCAAGAGTTCATACAACTTGGGACATCATTTGAAGCCAAGTTCTCAAGGAATTAGGGTTTGGAATTCACCAGAAGAGGTTCAGTCAGCCAGAAACCCTAAAAGTCAACTGTTGGTCAACTGTTCATTTAATCAGTAATTTGATGATGGAAATTGGTTTGAGAGGTCTCATTCATGTCCATATAGTCCTCATATATCATTTCAAACACCACCATGGAAGAATTGGAAGCCAGATCAAAAATTTCTAAAAATGGAAACTGGACCTGTAACTGAAACTTACCAAAAATGGAAAGTCTTGATCCTCAAACTTACATCATGATACAAGCTTCAAATGAATTTTTGCCCAACATGAAAGTTGAAGATCTTGTTCTCCCATTTCCAAAAAGTCCAAGAACTCTCAATTCCCATGTGTGGTTGGCAAGTTATGATCGAATCGATTTCAGAAAATCTTGAACTTCAAAAGGCCATATCTCTCAAACCATTTGGCCAATTTTGGTGGGGTTTTTTCCTACAAGTCACATTTGATCCCCTCTTTCCAAAAATATAAATTTCATGAGCCAAAACCTTGCCAATCAAAATGGCATTTTTGAACCTAGCATATGTGAAATTCAAGTTTGACCAATGGTTGACTTTTTGAATTATGCATTTTTAACACTTGGGGCCAATTGAAACAGCTCAGAAATGTCATTTAAAGTATGTTTGCAAGCTCAAATTATGCAGTACTTGCACCCATCATGTATCCATGCTTAGTTGCTTGAATTGGAAGAAAAGTACAAATTCAACCATGCTACTCCATGCTTCCACCATACCATGCCTTGTACTCTTAAACAGATTTTTAGAAGGTCATTTGCTGTCATTTTGGAGCCTCATTTTGCAGCCTAAAACCAACAGAAAAAAGAAGCCATGCCAACTTGCTTGAATTTTGGAAGGAAGTACATGTTCTCACCAAATTCATCTCACAAACCATGCTTTGTACCATGACAGCAGAATCATCATCATTTTCTGTCATAGCCAGCCCCTAATAGCAGACAAAAACCACATTTTGACAGAAAAAAACAGAAATTCATGGAGGCTAAAAATCACTTTGGCCATTTTGCTAAAAACCCTGTCAAACTCCAAAGAGAAAGCTGGGCTCAATACCATATCCTCCATCATGTTTCTGTCATGAGTAACACTTAGCAGCCATCAACTCTGTCCAAAAACACTAAAACTCTCATTCTAAAAACCTTCATTTGGCATTTTCTTCCAAAACAGTCCAAAACTTCCAATGAGCTTGGCCATGGATTTGCTTCACCCAAGGCAGCAGATATCATGATCATTTTCTGTCATGTTGATCATTAATGGCAGACACACAAACCAATAGAAATCCACTCATGCCTGAAAACTCCTTTGGTGCATTTTCATGTTCTGTCCAATAACTCAAGGAGAACAAAAGCTGGCTTGGCTTGAGGCAATATTTTCCAGCATTTTCTGTCATGGAAGACCATCTGCAGCCAACATAACCAACAAACACAAACCAACATAACAGAACTCATTCTAAAGAGCATCACCTTGCTTTTGGCCATTTCAAAAACCAATCAAGACTCCAAAGACAAAACTTTGCCCTGCCAAAAGCAACTTAAAACAGAACATCAAAACATCATTTTCCTGTCATGGACAAGCCCTGCTAGCAGAGATAACACAACCACTTTCACTCATTCTCCAAAACCTCATCCTTTGCATTTTATCAAGATCTGTCCAAAAATTTCCAAAGGGACCTAACCTTGCTTTGACTGGTACAATATCCATTGATCATTTTCTGTCACCTAGCATCCATCTAACATAGAACAAACCTTGGTTCTTTCATTTGGCTCAAGAACTCACTCATTAACATTTGTTCCAAAACAGTCAAGAGCTCTCAATGAACTAAACCTGGCCTTGTTTGTTTCACCACCATTTCATCATTATAAACCAGTTGCAGCCACAAAACACACAGTAGAAAACCCTTGGCTCCCACTCTCTCAAAAACACACTTTGCATCTTTTCCAAAACTCAGTCCAAAACACTCAATGAACTAAGCCTGGCTATTGTGTTCTCACCATGCAAGCATCATTTTAGACTCATGGCAAGCATCATTCTCCATCTGTAAGCTTCCCTCCTAGCACTGTTCTCAAAGAGCTCAACCATGGCAGATGGGATTTCAATCAAAACCAAGCATCCACAAGCCAAAGCCAACTTCACACTCATCATTTGAAGGCCTAAGGTGCAACTGTTTCACTTCAAAACAACCAAACAACATCAAGAACACAACTGTCCTTCAATTTTTGGTATGAATTCGACCCCCCCCCCCCTTTTGTTTAATCAATACATGATTTTAAAAGGTCTCTTGATGCTGAGTGTCATGATGCCTTTCTTTTTGAAAATGGATGCTTATTCATGAAGTTATGTCGTTTTGAAGTTTGATGATGCTTGTTTATTTTGCTCGATTCTTGACTTGTATGGTGTTTTAATGGAAACCAATGGTGGATTCATGCTTGTCATTGCTTGCTGGTCATTTGGGTATACTCAATTTTGATTTTTGGAAAAGTTTGTGAAATTCGATTGAAAGAGGGATGAAGGTGTTGAAACCCTAGCTTCAAAGTGCATTTGCCCAGATTTCTTCTTCCCTTCCACGTGCATGCCTGGCCTTTTACCCATCAGCCAATAGAAACATTTCAAATTCTTGGCCAAAACGGCCGTGTTTTGATTAGTGGCGCAAAGAATTACCAAACTGCCATTCCACATTTTAATTTTAAATCATTTCATTTTTATTTCTTCAATCATTTCATCCAACTTGCAAAATTCATAACTTGTCCAATTTTGATCCAAATCTAATGGGATTTTTTGTGTTGTGTTCATCATGATCTCTACTTTTTTATCATTATTTTTCCAGAATTTTTGGATGAGTGTTTTTTTAAATGTTGCTAGGGTTTTTGACATGTGACCAAATTTTGTACACTTTGCCAAATCAATTGTGAAATGATGAGAATGTATCCAATGGCTCCCAAATTTTTTGTGCTCAAACTAGACACACTCATGGTGATTTTGGTGTAGAGTTTGTGAATTTATCATTTGTGGTTTGTGAGTTATGATTTTTTGAATTAGGGTGTGACAATTTGTGTCACACCATTGATGTCCAACTTCATGATTTTCATTACCATGCTTCTTGACCTCCAATTGACTTGATTTTTTGCATGAACCTACTCTTGTATGTCTAGTTGACATGTGATTTTTTGTGGATTTATTTGTGGCATTTCCTAATTGTTTGAGATTTTCTCTCCTGCTTGACCAAAATGTTGACTTTTTGTGACACTTGTTCCCATTTCATTTGTGAAATTCTCATACTTTATTGGATGGACATGAAATTTGATATGTGATAACTAGACATCCTCATCTTTGCCATGGTTTTGATCCCATTCATTTACCATATGCCATCTCTGATCTATGATTTTTCTAAGTTGATGCATGTTTGGTTGACTTCTTTGAGCATGTTCAAAATTGCCTTGACTTTCTGATTTTCATTGACTGCCTTCCACTTGTCCAAATGAGATGAAATTTGACATGCTTACCATGTTATGTGTTGGGATTGATCATGATTTATTTGGTGATTTTTGGAAATGTTTAAGATTGCTTTTGAGTTAAGTCTTGCTGTTGACTTCTATGAGCTTCTGTTTGCTATACCTTGACCTAATTTGTTCATGAAATGATGATGATGATTGATATGGATGTGAATCCAATTGGTTGTGTTTCCTAATTGTTTGAACATGATTTTGGATACTTGCCCTTTGCTGTTTTGGCTTTCTTATTCCCTTTTGACCCTAGGCTTGCCCTAGTGGTCCTGTTACTCACCTTTGAGCTTGTGTTTTCAGGTTGACCAACAAATGACCAATGAGACCAATTCTTTTTGATTGAGCTTGCTCAAATATAATTGTCTAACTTTGTTTGTTTTGTAGGTGGCTTGGCTCACATGCCTTAAGCTTTGTGCCTTGCACATTCACTTGCTTGTGTTGACTGGTTGATGTCTATTTCATTTTGATTTAACTCTGACTTGTATACTAACTGTGCTTGACTGATTTCAGGTACTTTAGTTGCTTTTAGTTCCTTGTGAACTTTTGCTTTGCTTTGCTTGTATAAGCAATGTGCATTGAGGTATGTCTCTTTTTCTTCATGTAGTCTGGAAGACCTGGCCTGTTACTTGGCCAGGCAACTGTCTGAAGTCCTCCTTAAGAGGCAATGTTTGTGGATGTTTAATTTTGTCCTTGCATAGAGTCAAAGTCCTCCTAAGTGAAGGGGCAATTGGTGGAAGGTAGGGATATGCAATCTATCCCCCACTATTCAGTGTGTCATCTGCTTTGCTCACACCACTGTGTTGATGCATTGCAGATACAAACCCAAGATCTTGTACAATTGTACAATTGAGTCAGTTTTAAATGTGTAGAAGGGTTCCCACTTTCTGAACCCACACATTCTTGTCTTGAGCTCTCCCAGGCCAGGGATAAGGGCTGTGAAGTCTTATCTTCACTCACCTTTCATCTGCTTCACCTTAGCCCCTCAATGGCAAGGTTAAGAGCAACACTCACCCCATTCCAGAGGTTTGTTTGTTGAGGTTGACATGACCCCTCGACTAAAACCTAACCCTTGTTTGAGCCACTTGCTTGTGTATAGTGTGTGCTATCTGTGCTTGTAGGATTGTTTGACTTGCTTCCTGTGCAAGTTAGGATTGTTTGACTTGCTTCCTGTGCAAGTTAGGATTAGTTTAGACTTGCTTCCTGTGCAAGTTAGGTTTTGCTTGGCTTGCTTCCTGTGCAAGTTAAGTGTGTGTGTGGCTTGCTTCCTGTGCAAGTCATGATTAGGATAGGCTGGCTCCCTGTGCCAGTTAGCTAGAAACCTTAACTTAGGGATGATTTTGCATGATAACATCTAGGCTCGAGTCGTAGTCTCCCTAGTTGTGCCTCCCTCTGTTATCTGGTTAGGCTAGTCCTGTGTCCCTCTGTAGGGGAACTACGTTGCCCTGATCCTCATACCAGATGAGGTACGTAGGCAGGAGATGAGCTGATCTCTCCGGGCGCTCTTTTTCTTTACTGTGTGTGTTGTTTGACAGTTGCTAGGCTCGAGTGCCTGACTCCTTAGCAATCTGTTGTCTGTTTGTTTGTGTGTGTGCTTGACAGTTATAGGCTCGAGTCCCCGACTCCCTATTAACTTGTTGTGTTGTTGTGTGCTTGGAAGCCGATGTAAGTCCATCGAGTGGCATTTGGGTTCCAGTGTGCGTGTGTTTTGGTTCGGATGCTGATGTAAGTCCAGTGATTGGCATTCAGGCTCCACGTTTGCCTCCTTGCGTGTGTTTTGGTTCGGATGCTGATGTAAGTCCAGTGATTGGCAGTCGGGCTCCACGTTTGCCTTTGCCTGTGTTTGTTTGTGCGCGTGTCAGCCGAGCTACGAATGCTCTGAATCTTCTCTCGTCCGAGAAGATACGTATGCATAGGATGCGATGTCCTAGCGAGCATGTGTCGTTTCCCCAGTACGAACTACTTCGACTCTGATGTCTATGCCTGATAGACTAAGTAGGCCCAGGATGCGACATCCTGCCGAGTCAGTTTCAGTCAGTTTCTTGCGTTTCTTTCAGCCAGTGTGTGTGAGTATTTGAGCAGTGTTTAGCAACCATTTTCCTTCCTATTGTGCGTGGATCCCGTCGAGTACGACGGATGCGTAGGGGTGCTAATACCTTCCCTTCGCATAACCGACTCCCGAACCCATCCTCTTTGGTCGCGAGACCATGTTCTTTCCCAGGTTTACTCTGAGCGTTTCCTTTCCCTATTTTGGGATAAATAACGCACGGTGGCGGCTCTGTTGTTTCTTTCTTTTCCCGCCGGTTTTTCGCGTAATGCGACACCGGGCACAGCGTTGAGGGTTGTAAAGCTTTCAAGCATGTCGTCCAGGACATGGTGGACTCCAAGACCATCAGCTTGGCCCAGATAATGAGTGGGGATGTCAACCCGGTACCCAGGCAGGGTCCTATAAGAGTGAAGATGGTGAAAAAGGTCAAGAAAGGAATGAGGATGACTGAGGAAGATCAGCTAAAGGTTCCCCTGGCGGTGGTCCCAAAACCTCCGGTGCAGGATGGAGTCTTCCCTGTGGTTGATAATTGTTGTACAGCCGTTGCCACAGAAGGGTGTGTATTGATGGGAGACACGACCCAGGAGATGAAAGAAGTAGAAATGGTTATTGGAAAACTTGAAATACCCAGTCAAGCAATCGAAACCGTCCAGGTGGAGAGCGCTCTTGTTGTCAAGAAAGAGAAGAAGCTGTCCATTTCTTCTTATAAACAAGCTCTAGAGGTGGTGAAGAACCAAGAGGCCCGAGGTTGGGGCAGGATCATTGACATAGTGGTGAAGGCAGACATGTTTGGGATCGGTTATCCAGATCAAGAGTCGTCTAGACCAAACAGAGGACGTCGTCCACCGTACATCTTTGTCAGTGCAGGAATGTTGGATCCTGATCATGCCTGTTCAGTGAGTGAAGAGATCGACTGCGACCGCGAGCTCGAGCTATGGATAAAGTCATGCGTACCAGGCAATTGGAAGGCCTCCAGAAGCATCACTGTCGCTCATCCGGAAGTGTAGTATTTCTGTTTTAATTTTGTTTGCATGAAAGCCATACGTTTTGCCCGAAACGTACTGGTCCATTGTAAGGGCCATCTCATGTGTTTCATTTTGCAACGTTTTGCATCGGTAATAAATGGATGTTTTTGTGATTAAAAGCGGTGTTCCTTGTTTTTCATTTTTTACAGTTTAAAAAAATAAAAATGGCAATGTTTTTATTCCCTTTCCTTTTGATTCATTTGGTTCCGACCTCAAAAGTTATTACCCTCCTGATCTCATCGATAACAATTTGGTTACACCTCTGTATGACTTCGACAATCCGATCTATCATGCCGAAGAAGAAGGCGAAGAAGATTGTGATCTGCTGGAATTAGCCAGGTCGTTGAAACCAGAGGAGAAGGTGATTCAACCGCATGAGGAGTGCTCAAAATTGTCGCTCCAAGCACCGCCGAGGTCAGAAAGCGAATATTGAGGCCGCTTCAGAGGCAAGTCAAGAACAGGATGGTATATGTGCGCCTGGTTGTATCTAGATACACCAAGGTAAGATACCAATGTTGTGGAGGCACGAGTTACCATGGAGAGAAGACTGTCCTCCAGGGAAGCGGAAACCGGTGCTGAAAGATGAGAATGTGTATGGACTGTCGAGATGTGAGCTGAGCTAATCTGAAAGATGAATTCCCGGTACGTCACAACGAGGTATTGGATTGATTATAATTCTCAGTTTATCTTCATGGATGGCTTCTTGGACGAGACCAGATTGAACTGTTGCCATATGATATGACGTAAACCATGTCCATCACACAAGGGGCACCTTCTGGTTATAAGGTGATGTCGCGCAGTATCGAGAAGGCCGGTGCCAAGTATCAGAAGTCTAGGGTGACTTTGATTCGTGATATGATTCATCGTGAAAGCAAATGCCATGTTGATGACATGATGGCAAAGTCCCAAGCAGAGGAGGGGCATCCGGTGGATCAAGTTGTTTGACAGGTAGAGATAACTCATACTGTTGAGTTCGAATTAGCGCACTTATGGAGTGCTGTCCAGCAAGCTGCCGAGGCATGTTGCGAACGAAAGAGGAATCAAGGTTGATCCTGCAAAAAAAAAAAAAAAAGAAGGAGTAGCAGGAACCTTTGATTCTGATACCTTCCGGGGAAGAAACGACTGCTAATCTGGTACCTGACAGCCCTTAAGGGGTCTATGAGGTGCGTATTGAGTCAGTATGACTAGTCTTGTCGAAAAGAGCACGCAATTTACCTAAGCAAAAAGTTTATCGACTGTGAAACAATACACTCACTGCTCGAGAAAACTTGATGTACTTTGGCATAGGCTGCTCGCCGATTGAGACAGTGTATGCTGGTTCATACCACCTTGTGGATGTCCAAAATGGATCTGATCAAGTATGTGCTTGAGGAGCTAGCATCGAACGGACGGGTTGTGAGAGGGCAAGTGATGTCGACTGAATACGATATTCAGTATACCTCCTAGAAAGCAACCAAGAGGAGGGTATTGTATGGTTATCTCGCCCAACAGCCCACTGATGATTGTCAACCAAGGAAGTCTGAAGTCCCTGATGAGGACATCTCGAGGTACTCGAATCGAAAGATTGAGAGTGACCGATCCCGGAGGAGGGGCCTGACCCCGAATCCGAACGGGTTTTGATGTCTGATGGGGAGAGTTTAAAGAGAGTGAGCTAGTGCTTCCCTGATAACATGTGAAGCACAAATGATAGTGGCTGAGTACGAAGTTGGTATCCTGAGTGTCGTACTTTGGTACGTGCATCTACTGGGGCAACGCCTTCCTCATGCGGTATGGGATGGAAGTGATATTGCCTGCTGGAGGCTAGATTTCATTGTGAAGAGTCCGGATGGATGAGAAGTTAGAAAAGGGCGAGTGGATGAGGACTCGGTATAACGCATTGAGCCTGATTGAGAAAAGAGGCTGACAGTTACTTGTCATGGGGCAGTTGTACCCAGTAAATGAAGCGTGTTGTTGACCGAGAAGTGCGACCTCGTGGGTAGCATGGAAGAGATGTGGTGTTGAAAAGGATCCTTCCTCCTCAAGACGATCATGGGGCAAGTGGATAAACAATTATGAATGTCCGTTCGTGGTCAAAAAGGGTTTTCTCTGACAGAGCCTTGTTGCTGACGACCACGGATGATGAGGATTTTCCATCCCCTGTGAATGCGGACGCAGTTAAAAGATACTTCCTGAAAAAGAGACCCGCTGGACAAAAAGATTAAAAGAGTCCAGGCAAAAAGGGGCATCCCGGCGAACCAAGAAAAAAGAAGAAAGGTTCGGGCAAAAGTTAGGGATAATAAAAGAAAAGAACTGTACACCCGGCAAGTCGAAAACCCCACAAAGGCGACTTGGGCAAAAAAAAAAAAGGGGTATCCCGGTGGATCGAAGATCCGAAAGGGCGGTCCAGCCAAAAGAGGGATTGAAACGAACAACTGCGCCTAGCATGATCGTTTGTGCTTTGGTTAAGACATCACGGTTAATCTCCGACAGAGATCGAATCGGAAGCGTCTTGTTCAGAAGACCGAAAGTGCGGAAAGTCTTATGGACATATGAGGTGTAACTGAGTTGGAACCCGATGAGATCACGGTTTCACATTGCCATTAGGATAGATATTTTTTCCTTGTGTGTGCAATCACCTCTTTCCAGGGTTTGCCTCCTGTGCGTCGTTCAGTTCTGAGCCGTCCTTTTTGTTTCAGTCAATAAATGCGTGTTCAGTCAAATAATTTTGTTTTTGTTTCCATTACCGTTTTGATTACGAAAACATCCATTCGTTTTGATAAGAATAGTTGCATTTTGAAACATAGAGGTCCCTTCCGATGCGTGCTTATAAGATTGAAATCTGGAAATCTTATTCGGAAGTTTGAGTGACCAAGGTGTTGAAGTGTTGGCACGCCTGGGGCACGCTTTTATCTAACAATCTCTTGTGCAGGTACCGTTAGATATCTTCATTCGCTAGCATGTAGTGGTATGAAACCTTTTGACAAAAGAGATCCCTGCAGAGCCCGACCAGGGGCAATGGATAGACAAACGGTGAAAAGCCCGTGACAGAGTTGTGACGGCGACCCTGGAGGATTAATCGTCTTCAAAGTGTAAGGACTGGAAAGTTTGTATGAATCCCAGGAATTCGATCTTCGTGGGATGAATCAGAGGAGTCTAGGCGAGTCTGGGTGTTCTCAAAAGAGGAAAGCTGACACTGTGGGTGGACGATGGATGCCGTTGTTCGGCGACTCGACAGGTGTTCCGTGTCCAATAAGTTGTATTTCCCCAGTAGGTGTGAGAGGGTTACCTCCCTAACAGATTTGAGATCAGTGTCTCCTCAGCGAGCCTGAAGGTTACTGCCTTCCCAGTAGGGTTTGTGTTGATGGTTTCCCCTCAGCGAGGTCCCCAAGCGGATCGGGTTCGGAGAAAATCATCCCCAGTAGAGATAAGAATGGGTTTGCCTCCCCTAGCAGGGTAATCTCCAAGCAATTCGGGTTCGATGGAGTGCATCCTCAGCAAGGTTTGTCTTTCCCCAGCAGGGTGGAAGTTGACGTGATTATAAGATCCTCAACACAGTTCCTGGAGTTCCCCGGTGTTTGTCTCTGGAGGAGACGTGTGTTTATGCATTCATCATTTAGATAAGCATAGCATATTGCATCATTAGTGCATAGCATTTCCATGATCATGGGGCATTGTGTAAAACAAAAAAAAACTCATGCATCAACATTGCAAACATGTCCATTAGCCCTAGGCCGTGGTGACCAGCCGAGATTGGGTTGTTGGAAAGAGTTTAGCATCGCGCCATTGGATCGGCTTCAGAATTGGGTTCATCAGCATGGTTGAGAAGTTGGTGTTTTCCCAACAAGTGACTCCTTAGTTGAGTGGGTATCCCCAGCAGTGTTACTCCTCGAAGTTCGCAGCATCTTGCAAGCTTGGGTCCATTCCTTTAGCATATGTGGGCGTGTCTGATCTCTCCATGTAGAGTCTACCCCTTAAGCAGAAAGTGTCTACCATTTCTTTCTGCGCTCCCCACTGAGTTATATCCTCGTGGATGACGGTTGTTTCTGTTCCCTCCCTAACGGGATGGGTTTTCCCTATTGAGTTCTTTCCTCATTAGGATGAGTCCTGTTTCAGTCTGCCTTTTTGGATCGAGCCTAAATTGGCTTCCTGTTGGCTGTCTCCCGTGCTTCCCTGGGGCATAAATGAATAGTCGCTCACTAACCGGCACTCATTCATCTCATCCTCAGCGGAATTTTTGGCTTCTACCAACGAACCGGTAGTTGTAAGTCCTATCTTGGTGGTTTTCAACCTATTAACTGGTAGTTGTAAAATCCCACTTTCATCCCCTAGCAGAGTTAACCCTTTGTGCTCATCCTGGTCGATGACTGGTTACTTTTCTGTGGTTTTCTGCCTACAAACCGGTAGATGTAATCCCCTCTTTGTGGTATTGATAGTCTTGTCCCCTTTGGATACTTGTCTTGATCAAGTAGTATTGTCCCCAGTGGGTCTTCCCCTTTCTTTTGGGTATTTGCTCCGAGTTAGCAACTTTATCCTCTTTTGATTGGTCATCTTTTGCATGCCTAGTCTGGTACCCCGTTGCTTTTCTTTTCGGTCGTTTATCCATTTAACAACCTGCAACCCGGTTATGGATAATCTTCCATGCGAGTGTACTATCTACGTTTTGACGGCTATAGATAATATATCTCATGCACTCTTTGGTCAACCTTTCGATTGTTATCCCCAACATAGGTCTTTGGCATGCGTGCCGGCTCACGTATCACTGTTTTGTTATCTTCGCCGATGCTGATAGACATGAAGAGTTCCCGGTATCCAGACCGAAGTGGCATTCAGGCCAGTTTTCCCGGTATCCAGACCGAAGTGGCATTCAAGCCAGTCTTTCCCGATTTTCAGATCGAAGAGGTTCCCGGTATCCAGACCGAAGTGGCATTCAAGCCAGTCTTTCCCGATTTTCAGATCGAAGAGGTTCCCGGTATCCAGACCGAGGTGGCATTCAGGCCAGTTTTCCCGGTATCCAGACCGAAGTGGCATTCAGGCCAGTTTCCGATTTCCAGATCGAAGAAGTTCTCAACAATCAGGACGAAGAACTTATGGTATTCAGACCAGTTTTCCCGGTATCCAGACCGAAGTGGCATTCAGGCCAGTTTCCGATTTCCAGATCGAAGAAGTTCTCAACAATCAGGACGAAGAACTTATGGTATTCAGACCAGTTTTCCGGTATTCAGACCGAGGTGGTATTCAGACCAGTATTCCGGTATTCAGACCGAGGTGGTATTCAGACCAGTTTTCCGGTGTTCAGACCGAGGCGGTGTTCAGACCGAGGCGGTATTCAGACCGAGGTGGTATTCAGACCAGTTTTCCGGTGTTCAGACCGAGGCGGTGTTCAGACCGAGGCGGTAGTCAGACCAAAGTGGCGTTCAGACCAGTCTCCGATTTTCAGATCGGAGAAGTTTCCGACATTCAGATCGAAGAAGTTTCCGACATTCAAGCCGAAGTACTTGTGGCATTCAGGCCAGTTTTCCGGTGTTCAGACCGAGGCGGTATCCAGACCGAATGTGGCGTCCAGGCCAATTTCCGATGTTTCAGATCGACATCAAATCTCTCATATTCCAAGGCTCAGTATTCAGACTGACGAGCGGCGCTCAGGCCATGGTTATCCCTGTGTTACCATTTATTTTGGTATCCAGGTCGACGTTTCTGTTTCGGTATTCAGGCCGATTTCTTTTTTCGTTCCAGACGGATTTTTCTTTCAAGACTGTTTCTTCGCCGATCCTGACGGGCGTTGTTAATTATTTTCCCAGCAGAGTGCAAATTTCTACGGTTCTTGGTATTCAATCCCTGTTTACCCTGAAAGTCTGACAGCCGTTGCTCTCATCCATTCGGGTTCCCAGCTGATTGAATAGGGGCAGCTGTAGCACCTCAAATTTGCACCCTACATTTTGTACATTCATTTCATGTTAGGTCATTAACATAACATAGTCCACTGCATAACATTGCATTGTCCTTTTTGCCCAAGTGCAAGCCATTTAGAAGACTTAGGTCAAACTGGTCAGGAGACCAGTCAATCAAGCAAGTCAGTGCATTTTCCTTTTAGGCAAGGCCCTAGGGTTGGCCCAACATGTTCACATGACCCAGGGGTCCTTTTGAAGTGTTTTGGTCAAAGATTGGGTGCCCAGAAGTCATCAGTCATGGCTCAGTTCACCAGAAACCCTAAAAAAGTCAACCATGGTCAACTGTGGTCAACTGTGCCTGATTTTATGGATTTCAAGGTGGGAAATGGTTTGAAGGGGTTCATTCATGTCCATATAGGCCTCATATAACATGTCAAACATCTTCATGGAAGAATTTGAAGTCAAACAAGAAATTTCCAAAAATAGAAAGTTGACTTGTAATTGGAATTTGCCAAAAATGGAAAGTCTTGATCCTCAAAACTACATCATGATACAAGCTTCAAATGAATTTTTTCCCAACATTAAAGTTGAAGATTTTGTTCTCCCATTTTCAAAAAGTCCAAGAACACTCAATTCCCATGAATGGTTGGCAAGTTATGATCAAATCATTCTCAAAAATTTTTGAACTTCAAAGTGGCATATCTTCCAAACCACTTGGCCAAATTGGGTGGGGTTTTTTGCTACAAGTCACATTTGATGCCCTCTTTCCAAATATGTCATCACAAGTTACCAAAAACTCACCAATCAAAATGGCACTTTTTGAAGTGACTTGAATTATTTCAAGTGAGGTGAAAAAGTGATTTTGCAATTTAAGCCTTTCCAATATATTTTGCCAATTGAAATTGCTAAGAAATCATATTTGGAGTGTGTACAAGGCCACTTTCGCAGCTGTGAGCACAGACCTTGCCATTTGAGTGAAAATGGACCAAATTAGCAAAACATGTGATTTTAACAAAATTTGAATTACCACTTGGACTAATCATGCTTAGCAACATAAACAGCATATATATTGTTCATTTTCTGCTCAAAGGAACCCTAGCAGCCACAGTATTCCAACAGAAAACTCTCTCTCTCAAAAAAATCTCATTTTCATTTTTGAACTTTTGCTGAAAAACTCAGAGAGAACTCGAGCTGACCTGGGTTGTTACATCATATACCATCATTTTGGAGTTCATTTCAACCTGCAAACACTGACTGTAAAGCCTATTCCACAACTGTTTTCTCCAAGCTTCATTAATGGCAGAATTTGATTTGAGCAAGACCAAGCTTTCTTGAGCCAAGCAAACTTCATCATTCATCATTGGGAGCTTGTTGGAGCAGCTGTTTCATCACCAAAGATCCAAACAACAACTGTTTCACCATCTTCTTCAAAATCAAGTAAGAACTCGACCTCCTTATTTCTTGAAACTATGCCATGCTTTAGTTAGGTTTTGTTGTGCTGGTCATGTTGGAACTTGAATCACTAAAAATGGTTAACTATTCTGAGAGAAATCTAGCTTTTAAGTTTGTTGTTGAAATTTGTTTTGGCTTGATTCGTGTTGTTTAAGTTGATTCAATGAAAATGATGCTTGGATTATGCATGTACAATGTTTGCTGGTCATAATGGTATGTTCAATTTGTGTTTCTGGGCATGAAAATTTTTGAGTCGAATTTGGGATGATGAAGTTGTTACTGTATGTGCAAAACCCTAATTGTTCATGCCATTTCCAGAATTTCACGTGCATGCTACTGTATATTCATATTGGCCAATCAAATTATTTCCTGCTCATGTCCAAAACGCGGAGTTTTGATTAGTGGCTCAAACAATTACAAAAATGCCACCAGCGTGCCCCTTGTCCCATTAAAATCATGTTGTTTTTCATAATTATTTCATTTACATGACCAAACTTGTAAAAATCATAAGTTCATCATGCTTGATCCAATTTTAATGGGATTTTTTGCATTTGATTCATCATAATCTCTACTTAATTGTCATATTTTTTCCTGATTTTTTTGATGGATGGTTTTTAATTGGTATCAGGGTTTGTGACATGTGACAATATTTTGTACCTTTTACCAAATCATTTGTGAAATAGTGACACTTTATCCATTGGCCTTGAAATTTTTTGTGCATAAACTAGACACATCCATGGTGATTTTGGTATAAAGTTTATGAATTTATCATCTCTGGTTGTTGAGTTATGATTTTTTGAAGTAGGGTGTGACAATTTGTGTCACACCATTGATGTGCAACTTGATGATTTTCAATACCATGCCTCTTGACCTCAAATTCATTTGAATTTTTGTATGAATGTACTTGAGTATGTCTAGTTTACATGTGATTTTTTCTTGGAATTGTTTGTAGCATTTCCTATTTATTTGAGATTTTTGTCCCCTGTTTGGTCAAATGTTGACTTTTTGTGATACATGTTCCCATTTCATTTGTGAAATCCTCATACTTTATTAGATGGACATGAAATTTGATATGTGATTAATAGACATCTTAAGCTTTGCCATGGTTTTAGTCCCATTCATTTCTCATATGCTATCACTGATTTATGATTTTTTGAAGTTGATGCATGTTTGGTTGACTTCTTTGAGCATTCTTAAAATTTCCTTATCTTTATGATTTTCATTGTCCACCTTCCCATGATCCAATTGAGTTGAAATTTGACATGCTTACCATGCTATGGATTATGTTTGACCATGATTTATTTGATGATTTTTGGAATTGTTTATGATTGGTTTTGAGTTGAGTCTTGCTGTTGACTTCTATGAGCTTCCATATGCCTTGCTTTGACTTCTTTTGCTTATAAAATGATGATGATGATTGATATGAATGTGAACCCAATTGAGTTTGTTTCTTGATTGCTTAAATATGATTTTGATTGGAGTTCATTTGCTGTTTTGACTTTCTTATCCTCTTTTGACCCTAGGCTTGTCCTAGTGGTCATGTTACTCATGTTTGAGTTCATTTTTTCAGGTTAAGCAACAATTACCCAATGAGACCAATACAAATTGATGGAGTTTGCCTGTTTATCATGACTAACCTATTTGTTTTGTAGGTTGCTTGGCTCACATGCCTTGAGCCTTGTGCATTGCACATTTAACTGATTGTGTGACTGTTGATCTCTATCTCTTTCTGCTTTAACTTTGAGTTGTGTACTGATTTTGTCTGACTGGTTTCAGGTACCTTTAGTTGCTTTTAGTTCCTTGTGAACTTTGCTTTGCTTTGCTTAATAGCAATTTGCATTGAGGTATAACTTCTTTACTTCATGTAGTCTGGAAGACCTGGCCTGTTACTTGGTCAGGCAACTGTCTGAAGTCCTCCTTAAGAGGCAATGTTTGTGACTGTTTACATTTGTCCGTGTATAGGGTCAAAGACCTCCTAAGTGAAGAGGCAATTGGCAGAACCCAAAGGATACGCAATCTATCCCCTGCTATTCTGTGTGTCATCTGCTTTGCTCACACCACTGTGTTGATGCATTGCAGATACAAACCCAAGATCTTGTACAATTGTACAGTTGAGTCAGTATCAAATGTGTAGAAGGGTTCCCCCTTTCTGAACCCACACATTCTTGTCTTAAGCTCTCCCAGGCCAGGGATAAGAGCTGTGAAGTCCTATCTTCACTCACCTTTCATCTGCTTCACCTTAGCCCCTCAATGGCAAGGTTAAGAGCTAACACTACCCAGTTCCAGTGGTTTGTTTGTTGAGGTTGGTATGACCCCTCGACTAAAACCTAACCTTGTTTGAGCCCATTGCTTGCATATAGTGTGTGCTACTTGTGCTTGTGTGCTTGTTTGACTTGCTTCCTGTGCAAGTTAGGTTTAGTTTGACTTGCTTCCTGTGCAAGATAGGTTAGGTGTGGCTTGCTTCCTGCGCAAGTCATGTTTAGGATAGGCTTGCTTCCTGTGCAAGTTAGCTAGAAACCTTAACTTAGGGACGATTTTGCATGACAACATCTAGGCTCGAGTCGTAGTCTCCCAAGTGTTGTGTCTCCCTCTGTTATCTGGTTAGGCTAGTCCTTTTTCCCTCACCAGGGGAACTACGTTGCCCTGATTCTCATACCAGATGAGGTACGTAGGCAGGAGATCGTGCGAGATCTCTCCGGGCAACCTTTTTGCTTTTTGTGTGTGTTGTTTGACGATTGCTAGGCTCGAGTTCCCGACTCCTTAGCAATTTGTCGCTTGTTTGATTGTTGTGTGCTTGGAAGTTGATGTAAGTCCATCGAGTGGCATTCGGGTTCCAGTGTGAGTTTGTTTGGTTCGGATGCTGATGTAAGTCCAGTGATTGGCAGTCGGGCTCCACGTTTGCCTCTTTGTTTGTGTTTTGGTTCGGATGCTGATGTAAGTCCAGTGATTGGCAGTCAGGCTCCACGTTTGCTTGTGTTTGTTTGTGTGCGTATTAGCCGAACTACGGCAACTCTGATTCTCATGTTCAGATGAGATACGTAGGCACAAGATGCGATGTCTTGCCGAGTTTGACTAACGACTAACAACTAATCCTTGTTTGCTTTCGCCCTCGTTGCGATCCCTTCTCTCGCCCTCGTTGCGATCGAGACCTTTCCTTTTCTCTTGCCCTAGTTGCAATCGAGACCCTTATTCTCGTAGTTAGCTGAACTACGTTTTGCTCTGATTCTCATTCCCGATGAGATACGTAGGCATAAGACGCGATGTCTTAGCGAGCACACTTATCCTTAACCCATAGGTAGCCGAGCTACGAAGACTCTGATTCTCATATTCAGATGAGATACGTATGCAGTGGATGCGACATCCGTGCGAGTCATTTTCTTTGACCCTCTCTTTTAGTAAATAGTACATTAGATAAACATACACCCTTTAGATAAGAAATAACAAGAGTGGATCCCGTAGAGTACTACGGATGCGTAGGGGTGCTAATACCTTCCCTTCCCATAATCGACTCCCGAACCCAAGATTTGGTTGCGAGACCTTGTCTTTTCCTTTCCTTTCTCCAGGTTTACTTCGAGCGTTTCCTTTCCCTCCTTTGGGATAAATAACGCACGGTGGCGACTCTTCTGTCATTTTTCTTTCTCGCCGGTTGTTTCTTCGCACCTCCGTATTTTTTCGGGTTGCGACAATGCCCTACCTACAAAGGAGTTAAGCAAACGCAAAGACATATTTTTGGTATTTGGGTTAATAAAATGATAATACACAAGTATGATACAATCACATGGTGCTTGGTGATCTCTCCCAAAACAAACCCAATGAAAGAGGGGTAAGGAGGATGCCAAGGTATGATCCCAATGCTAATGCTTATGATGAAATTGCATACGGGATCTTAGGGTCAAAATTGGGGTCTTACATCGCCCTTTTCGGGTTTTCAGTCCACCGAGACGCTTATTTTTGCCTAAGCCGCCCTTTTGGGTTTTCAACTTAGCGAGCTGTTCTTTTTATTTTTATTTTTTTAGGCGAAGTATTTCTTGACTGCATCTGCATTCACAGGACGAATGAACTCTTCACCATCCATAGTTGTAAGAATCAAAGCACCGCCTGAAAAGGATCTTTTAACAACATATGGGCCTTCATAGTTAGGAGTCCATTTTCCCCTAGAATCTGGTTTGAACGACAAGATCTTCTTGAGCACAATGTCACCTTTTCTGAACACACGAGGTCTGACCTTCTTATCAAAAGCTTTATTCATTCTCTGTTGATATAACTGACCATGACACATGGCAGTCAATCTCTTTTCTTCGATCAAATTCAGCTGGTCAAACCTAGTCTGACACCATTCAGCCTCAGTCAACTTGGCTTCCATGAGCACGCGTAATGAAGGAATCTCAACCTCTACAAGGAGCACTGCTTCCATACCATATACAAGAGAGAAAGGGGTTGCCCCTGTTGAAGTGTGGATGGATGTACGATACCCATGCAAAGCAAACGGGAGCCACTCATGCTAATCCTTATACGTGACAACCATCTTCTGAAGAATCTTCTTAATGTTCTTATTCGCAGCTTCAACAACCTCATTCATCTTAGGTCTGTAGGGAGAAGAATTATGATGTCAAATCTTGAAATCTTTGCAAAGAGCTTCCACCATATTGTTATTCAAGTTTGATCCATTATGAGTAATAATCTTACTTGGCACACCATAACGGCATATGATCTGATTCTTGATAAACCTCACAACAACTTGCTTGGTTACATTCGCATACGATGCCGCTTCAACCCATTTGGTGAAGTAGTCAATTTCCACCAAAATGAAACGATATCCATTTGAAGCTTTGGGCTCAATCATCCCAATCATATCAATTCCCCAGATGGAGAAGGGCCATGGGGAAGAAATAACATTCAAAAGTGTCGGAGGAACATGAATCTTATCAGCATAAATTTGACACTTGTGGCATTTCTTCACAAACTTGCAATAGTCAGATTCCATTGTCAGCCAATAATAACCTGCTCACAACATCTTGTTTGCCATTGCATGTCCATTGGAATGAGTACCACAGGAACCTTCTTGCACTTCAGTTATCAACAAGTTTGCTCCGTGTCTATCCACGCATCTGAGTAAAACCAAGTCGAAGTTTCTCTTATACATAACATCACCATTCAAGTAGAAAATACCGGCTAATCTTCTCAAAGTCTTCTTATCTTTCAATGATGCCCCAAGCGGGTAAATTTGACTTTGGAGGAAACATTTGATGTCATAATACCACGTCTTCCCGTCTTTGATTTCTTCATCAGCAAACACATGAGTTGGCCTATCAAGACTCATCACTGACAAATTGGGAAGTTCATTCGAATACTTCACCACAATCATTGATGCCAATGTTGCAAGAGCATCTGCCATCTGGTTCTCATCTCGAGGGATATTATGAAACTCAACCTTTGTATAAAAAGTTGAAATCCTCCTTGCATAATATCTATAGGGTATTAAACCGGGTTGATTCGTCTCCCATTCTCCTTTTATTTGATTCACAACCAAAGCGAAATCTTCAAAGACATCCAAATACTTGATTCTGAGATTCATGGCCTCTTCAAGCCCCATAATGCAAGCTTCATATTCTGCCATGTTGTTTGTACACTTAAAAGTCAATCTAGTTGTAAATGGTAGATGCGTGCCTTGAGGAGTAATAATCACTGCCCCGATGCCATTTCCATATTGATTAACAGCTCCATCAAATACCATGCCCCAACGGGAACCAGGTTCTGGCACTTCTTCAAGCAATTGTTCACCACAATTTTCATTTTCAAGAACAATACCTCTTCATCAAGAAAATCATACTGCACTGACTGGTAATCTTCAATTGGTTGGTGAGCCAAATGGTCAGCCAAGATACTACCTTTGATAGCTTTTTGAGATCGGTATTCGATATCATAGTCTGATAACAACATCTGCCAACGGGCAATCCTCCTAGTTAAAGCAGGCTTCTCAAATATATACTTAATTGGATCCATTTTGGATATCAACCAAGAGGTATGATTCAACATATACTGGCGCAGACACTTAGCAGCCCAAGCCATTGCGCAATAAGTTTTCTCTAGCATAGAATACCGAGTCTCACAGTCGGTGAACTTCTTACTGAGGTTGTAGATTGCAAATTCTTTCTTTCCAGTCTCATCTTGTTGACCTAGAACACAACCCATACTATCTTCAAGCACAGTCAAATACATGATCAATGGTCTTCCTTCAACAGGCGGAGACAAAATCATAGGTTCAAGCAGATATTCTTTGAGACTATCAAAAGCTTTCTGGCAGTCATAGGTCCAATCACAAGACTGATCTTTCTGAAGAAGCCTGAATATAGGCGCACATGTGGCAGTCATGTGGGAAATGAATCTGGAAATATAATTCAAGCGGCCGAGAAAACCTCTGACTTGCTTCTCAGTTTTGGGCGCATGCATCTCTTGTATTGCTTTGACCTTAGCAGGATCAACTTTAATACCCTTCTCGCTGACGATAAAGCCCAGCAACTTACCATAACGAACACCAAAAGTACACTTATTGGGATTCAAGCGGAGTTTATACTTCCTCAAACGCTGGAATAGCTTCAACAAATGCTCAACATGTTCCTCTTTATTAATTGATTTAGAAATCATGTCATCAACATAAACTTTAATCCCTTTATGCATCATATCATGAAAAAGAGTAGTCATTGCTCTTTCGTAAGTTGCACCAACATTCTTTAAACCGAAAGGCGTCACTCTATAACAGAATGTTCCCCAGGGTGTAATGAATGTGATCTTCTCCATATCTTTGGGTGCCATTTTGATCTGATTATATCCGGAAAATCCATCTATAAAGGAAAAGACTTTGAATTTAGCAGTATTGTCTACCAACATATCAATGTGTGGCAGAGGGAAATCATCTTTCGGACTGACTTTATTCAAATCTCTATAGTCGACACACATGCGGACTTTTCCATCTTTTTTGGCATAGGCACAATATTTGCAACCCATTGTGGATACTCAGCGGTCACAAGGAAACCGATATCAATCTGCTTTTGCACTTCCTCTTTGATCTTCACAACCATATCAGTATGCGTTCTCCTCAATTTCTGCTTGACTGGCGGGCATTTTGGCCTCAACGACAATCTATGCTCCAGAATCTCAGAATCCAAACCAGGCATGTCTTGATTGGACCAAGCAAACACATCTAAATACTCTCGAAGAAGATCAATCAACCCCTTCTTGACATCTGGGCACATTCGAGACCCAATCTTGACTTCCTTCACATCATCCTCGGAACCCAAGTTGACTAACTCAATCTGTTCTTCGAACGGCTGAATGGTCTTTTCATCTTGCTCAAGAAGACGAGATAATTCATCACTCACTTCTACATCACTTTCCTCCTCGGCTTTGAACACAGGGAATTCAAAATTTGGAGAAGGAGAAGCATCATTCTATTCAATGGGGTTAGGAACCAACCTGCATAATGATTTGATATTTTGATTTTAGAGAAGTGAATTTGTGACCAAATATTATGCAGATGGATAATTATATTGTTTATTTATGTTTTTTGTGATTACCATTTTCAGAATAAAGCAAAAGTAAAAACAATACATCATAAATGTGGATGAATAGAATTAATTTTATTAATGATCAATTTGAAAAATGCCCAACAATGTTCACTTATCCCTTAGGCATAAGAGAAGGATTTTTTAACACATATAAATGTAATTACTTATATCGATGCAAAATAACAGTAATATCAACAGCAGTCCAATTGTTCCAAGCCTTTCCATGTGTCACAAAATTGGTGCAGTCTTCCTCTTCGTCATCCTCTAGCACAGCAGCTAAGTGTTGTTCATTGCCATGAATGAACCCTACGCTACGGAAGCTAAGTTGCATATCTTCACACCTTGTGGTTGATGAACCTCGTTGGAACCCCAAACCGGTTTTTCCTTTGTTATCGGAGACTTCTACCATGCGCCCCCACTGATCAACATTGACTTCTTCCACAATCTTCTTAGAATCTTCCAATGAGGACATAGGTGCCCCAACTCTCTTTTTAGCAACAATAGATAAGGCTTGGAAAGGAGTTCCAACCTCATCCTCAGCTTCAACGTAAGAGAAATATGACAGGTGGCTAACCAACAACCCTTCTTCCCACCAACAATCATAAGCTTTCCATTCTTCACAAATTTAAGCTTTTTATGCAAAGTTGAAGTAACAGCTCCTGCCTCATGAATCCATGGCCTTCCCAACAAGCAACTGTAGGTCGGGTGGATATCCATTACTTGAAAAGTAATTTGGAAGTCACTCGGACCTATCTTAACTGGAAGGTCCACTTCACCAATAATCGTTTTGCGTGAACCGTCAAAGGCTTTAACGATTACTCCATTATACCTCATAGGCGCTCCTTGGTATGATAGCTTTGACAGAGTTGACTTCGGAAAACCATTCAGCGACGACCTGGTGTTAACAAGCACATTTGATAAAGCATCCTCTTTGACATTCATAGAAATGTGCAAAGCCAGATTATGATTTCTTCCATCCTCAGGAACTAAGATTGTTGCAAGAAGTGATGTTAGCCACAATATGATTGAATTGATCCACTGTAACATCATGTTCTACAAATGCTTGTTCCAAAACTCTCTGCAATGCTTCTCTGTGTGCTTCAGAATTCATGAGCAGAGACAACACTGAGATTTTTGAGGGGGTTTGGAGCAGCTGCTCCACCATATTGAACTCACTTCTTTTGATCAATCGAAGTACCTCATCATCGCCGTTAGCCTTCAAATCGCTGGATTCATCAGACTTACCCTTTGAAGCACCAACTAGATCTACAACAGGCACTTCCACCTTCTTACTTACAACTATTTCCTCCTTATCCTTTGGGAACACCGGTCCAAACACACGACCATTGTGGGTCACCTTGGTAACATCAGCAATGCTCACCATAGAGCTAATCGTAGGTAACGAGACCTCTTGACCACCTTCTATCATTGTAGCATTATACTGATATGACACAACTTTATCAGATGAATATGGGATCGGGCCCGCTAACCGTATAACCAATGACGATACTGATCTATTGCTGACATTATTACTGTTTCTGCTGTCGTACTGGATTACCAATCTCTCTGGCTGCTTGAAAATGGGCACTATGATATTTACATTGTCATCTACATGATGGGATTGAACAATTTGAATCATGCCTTCATTCATCAGTTGTTGGATGTCCCTTTTCACAATTTTGCAACCCCTTGGGTTAACCCTACAGATAACATAACTGTCATGGTCAGGTTCACATTCACATACCAAACAAATGTCCTTATGCATTTGCACCAAGGACCTCCGGATAAAGCGCACATCAAACACCTTAAACTCGCCAGGATAACCATCCACCATATTCACAGAAGAGTTCCCATGGGCGGGCAACGAATTTGCTTTTACATTCGATGCACGGTCCTCGAAGGACACCATTCCACTCTTCATCATCTTCTGAACCTCATACTTGAGCGGATAACGGTTCTCTATATCATGTTCGGGTGCTCCTTAATGAAAAGCACAATGGAGTTCAGGTTCGTACCACCATGGAAGTGGTTCTGGAATCTGCGGTGGGTTTCTTGGTTGGATTAGGTTCTTGAGAACCAAAGACGGGTATAATTTTGCATATGACCTAGGAATCGGGTCGAAAGAGACCTTCTTCCTCTCAAAGTTTTGTTGATGATGATTGTTGTTGGTATTGTTGTTGTTGTAGGTGTTTGCTCGTTGTTGCGGTTGTTGTTGTTGACGTTGTGGTTGTTGAACTTTTGTTGATTGTTGATTAGAAAACACCGGGATAACGGAAGATACTTGGTGATGATGTTGACGGGATGGTTGATTCCTTCTGATCCGAGGCCTTCTCTTCCTCCCACTGCTTATTGCATTCGCTTCATTGTCCTTTTTCTTCCCAAAATTGCTACCATACCTCTTACTCGAAGATGCTTCATCTTTCGACAAACGTCCCTTTCGGACTCCTTCCTCAAGCCTCATCGCCATGTTTACCATTTTAGTGAAGTCATTGGAGAAACTAGCAATCAGTCGTTCATAATAAAACGAACTCTGAGTTTTCAAAAATATCTTTGTCATCTCTTTTTCCTCCAAAGGAGGAGTGATCTGGGCAGCCAATTCCCTCCATCTCTGCGCATATTCTTTAAACGTCTCCTTATCTTTCTGAGACATAGACCTCAGCTGGTCTCTATTAGGCGCCATATCCACGTTGTACTTATATTTCTTGACAAAAGCCTCTCCCAAGTCATTGAAAGTACGAACGCTTGCATTGTCTAATCCCATATACCAACGGAGCGCAACACCGGTCAAACTGTCCTGGAAGGAATGAATCAACAGTTTATCATCATCAGTCTGAGTAGACATCTTGCGAACATACATCACTAGATGACTGAGTGGACAAGTGTTCCCTTTATACTTTTCAAAGTGAGGCACTTTGAACTTCACCGGGATCTTGACGTTGGGCACTAAACACAACTCAGCAACACTCTTTCCAAAAAAGTCCTTACCCCTTAGCGTCTTCAATTCCTTGCGTAGCTCAAGAAATTGATCCTTCATTTCATCCATTTTCTCGTAGACATCCGGACCCTCATACGGCTCAGAGTGATAAATGGTGTCCTCTACATGAGGTAAGGTGTGCACAACGGGAGGTGGCACCAACATGACCAGGCTAGATGCCGGCATGGAAGCAAAAGTAGGCGCAAAGCCTCCAGGCATAAAGTTGGATAGCATTCCCAACGGGAATCCGGCAGGCATAGTGGGTGCAAAATGAGCGGTAGCAGCAGGCATGGTAGAGGTAGCCACCTCTGAAATAACCATCCTCTGAGGAGGAGGAGGTGCAGGCGTTGGAGAAGATTGACTCTGGGCAGCAAGAACTGACTCCATCATGGCAGTCAGGCGAGTGATCTCGTCCTTCAACTCTCTGCTCTCTTGCTCTAGATGCTCCATAATTCTCAGATGATTGGCACGGGTGTTGTATCGATGAGTCAGCTTGGCTAAAGCACAAAAGAAACACCAATGAGACATCTGACGAAAGAGAAACCTGCTTATGCAAATGATGCATGAAATGCAATCCTTGTTTATTTATTTTTATTTTCAAGGAACTTACTATATCATTTGTAAACATATATATCAACAATTGTAATAATTTTTATATGACCAAAAATCTATTTTCATTTATATAATTGGAAGGATTACACTGAGTACAATTTTAGAAACCAAAGTAAAAATACAAGAGAAAAGGAGACTAGCCATCCTAAGGATCCCTAACAACAATGTCAGAAGACCTAGCTGAAGGCGCATATTTCCTTCAAATGCATCAAATCTCGGTCTCAAAAGAAGCCTTCATCTGAGTCTTCTCGAGGACAAGCTGATCAACAATCTTCTTCCAAGCAATGGAAGGCTGAGGCATGCTAGAAGATGAAACATCTGGCATTCTCTGTCTCTTCGTTGCTCGGTCTTCAAGTAGCTCAATAAGTGCATATATGTCCTTAGAATCCAACTGCAATACTTCACGCTTCTTGCTAAAAGCATGGAAACACTCTTCCCACGTATCTTTCTCTTGCTTCATCTTGACGACCGCGTCTTCCAACTCCTCTACATCTTGGTTAGGGAGAGGTAATGGATCAATCACAACCATAGACATAGGTCTTTCACAAGGATAAGGCATCTTCAACTCCAAAGCTCTCTTCTTCACCAAATAGTGTAAGCCTCCAAAGCTACACAATTGCACGGACCAAGCTCGAATCTTCCTTTCCTATGCACATTATGCCAAGCATGCACAACCTTCTGCTTCAAATGATGGGGATCTTTACCCTTTTGATAGAAAATACCTTCTAACAAAGTGTTATTAGGTTTGTATCTCAAGGGAAACCCAAATTGACGACGAGCCAAAGCAGGGTTGTAGTTAATTCCTCCTTGTGTACCAATGAGAGGCACATTAGAGAATTCACCACAACTATCAATAATCTCCAAACTGCTCAAAGAAGGATCATACCAAACTATATTATAATTAGTGAGAGACATAAGTCTCTGAGACCACCTTAGACATTGTTTGTTTTCCACAAAAGCAGGTGTCTGAGGCAAGTGCGAAATAAATCACTTGTATAGAAGAGGAACGCAACAGACAATAGTTCCACCACCCTTAGAATTCCTTAGATGCAAAGAGAAATACATATCACCCAACAAAGTAGGCACAGGATTCCCAATCAAGAAAAGTCTAATGGTGTTAACATCAACAAAACCGTCAATATTAGGGAACAAAGCTAATCCATAAATGAGCAACACAAAGATAGCTTCAAAAGCATCCACACTACCAGCTTGAGCAAAAGCAGTAGCTTCCTTGATGAGGAAATCAGATGGCAACCCAAATAATCCTCCTTTCTTCACCCAATGAGCCTCTATCTCATACTTCATCAAGTGAAGAGCTTCAACAATAATACTAAATCGGGGAATCTCCTCCAATCCACTAAAATGTACTCTTATAGAAACAGGGATCCCCAAAAGATGAGAATACTACTCCAAGGTAGGCACAAGCTGAAAATCTGGGAAAGTGAAACAGCGGTAGAGAGGATCATAGAACTGCACTAACTCACTCAGAAGTCCTTCAACCACATCAGCAGACAAGATAGACAAAAGCTTCCCATGGCGTTTGTCATACCCCAAAATTCACCCTACCCCGAAACAACTTTCATCAGATCTATGATCCTATTACACATATATTTATTCATTGCTCCGTCACCATAATCATATTAACATTCATAACCAAAGGCATATTGCATGAGCTCAAAGCATGAATTTAAAATAAAATAAAATAAAATAAATAAAAAAATAAATAGGGAAATCGATTTACCCAATTAGGTAAATCGATTTCCCCTGCGCAGACACCAAAAATAAGCCTTTTTTTTCACAAAGGGTATTTGGTTCCCCCCACTTTCTCACTTGATTTCCCTATAAATAGATGCATTATCCCCCCTCATTTTTCATGCTTTCTAGCCCCCAAAAATTCTGAAAAAATATCATCCAACCCCTCTTTTCCAAACATAAATCAAAACAAAAAAAAAAATCTTTCTCTCTCAAAATTTTCATTTTCATATTTTTTCCTCAAAATATCTCACTCTCTAACACCCATAACCCAACCCCTTTACTAAGCTTTCACCACAAATATTTTCATCCCAAACCCATTGCTTCACATTCAAGCTCAACACCATTTCTACCTAGCTTTTTTTCACATTTTGTGGGTAATGATTTTAACTTAAACTTTTTAACTTTTTGGTTCTTTTTTTTAATTAAAAATGGTTGCTTGTTATTGATTGGTCTTTTGAGATGGTTTAGATTCAAGCTTGCAAAAAATGATTGACTTTGGTTTACTCACTCTTTTATAAATATTTTTTACTCTTACTATCTTTTTGTTCACCTTTTTGTGGTTGCTTTGTATTTGTCATCATTTTCTTTTATTATGGACTTGTTGTTGTATTTATTTGGTTAATGAGGTCTATTGGATCATGACCATGGTTGTTTAGAGTTGATTAAATCTTCAATGTTTCAAACCTATCTATGGTTGAGCCATAGATCATTCATGATACTTTGAGACATTGATAGATTGCCTCTATTTTAACCATATTTGAGTCATTTGATGCATAGATCACTACGCCAAAAACTGGAATAGACAACGCACCTTAGAAGGCGCTTTATTACAAAAGCGCTCTCTAAAGTGAAGCGAAAAAATAAGGAGCAATAGACAGCGCACTTTAGAGGGCGCTTTTGTAATAAAGCGCCCTCTAAGGTGAAGCGAAAAAATAAGGAGGAGATAGAGGGACAACAATACATGGCGCTTTCTAGAAAGCGCCCTCTAAGGTTACCCTTAGAGGGCGCTTTTAAAAAAGCGTTGTTATAAGTCCATGTGCATTTCCAGTTTATAAAGCGCTTCTGGAAAGCCTTAGAGAGCGCTTTCATAAGCGCCCTCTTAGGCCCCCTTTTAAGGGCGCTTTTTTTCCACAAGCGCCCTCTAAGGTCCCCTTTTGTAAACATTAAAATTATAACATACTACGCGTTTTGTTATTTCACTCTCTGTTATTTTCGTTCTTTTTCACGTTAGGGTTCTCACTGCTACGATTTTCCCTACTTCTAAGGCGTTCTCCTTCCACCTCTGTTAGATCTACGACGTTTCCTCCTTCTACCAATCAAAGGTACACGATGCAGCTTATGAGTGTATTTATTCTAGCATACATTATTACTTGCACTATTGCTTTGTTTTAGCTTTGCCCCATTTCAGTTTTATGTTATTGTTGTCTATGCTACGTTTGTTTCGACCTGTAAAGTTTCAATATTCATAGTCATTTAAATAGTTTGGGTTTATTAGGCAATTGACGGTTGGTTTTTAAATTGCTGAATTTGATATTGCTATGAATCACATTCAAAGACTGTTGTTAGGGTTCGGTTATGGTTGCATTATAGAGACATTAGAAACCTTAGATTTCGCGGCTGAATTTGATATCTCTTCTGAAATTGTTTTTTGTATATTCTAATTAGTAATGGATAATACATGGATGTCTTCCAATCGATTGTCGAGAGAGTACGAGAATGGAGTATCAGAATTCGTTAAGTTTGCCGTTGCGCACGCCGAAGACCCCAGTAGAATGATATGTCCTTGCTTGGGTTGTTGCTATGGGAAACGGGTTGACGCAGTTCAGTTGACATCGCATCTAATGAGGCATGGAATTGATCGAAGTTATACATGTTGGAATTTGCATGGTGAGAAAAGTAACGAGAATGTTGAACCGGGGGATAGTATGACCTATGCCTCAAACTATAGTGGCGCAGATACATACGATTGTGATCGAGTTGAAGAGATTGCAGAAGCACTTGAAGGAGATCTTAAGGATTGTCCCGAAATGTTTGAGAGGTTGGTAAGTGATGCAGAGAAACCTTTGTATGATGGTTGCACTAAATTCACAAGATTGTCTGCGGTATTAAAGTTGTACAACTTAAAGGCGGGCAATGGATGGTCGGATAAAAGTTTCACAGAGTTATTAGCCCTTTTGAAAGATATGCTTCCTGAGGATAATGTTCTTCCCAATCGAACATATGAGACCAAAAAGATGTTGTGCTCTATTGGCATGAGCTATGATAAGATACATGCATGTCCAAACGATTGCGTTTTGTTTCAAAATGAGCATGCATCGTTAAATGAGTGTCCTAAATGCGGTGTCTCGCGATATAAGAACAAGTTGTCTCCAGCAAAAGTCTTGTGGTATTTTCCTGTTATTCCGAGATTTAGACGCATGTTTCGTAGTGAAACCGATTCAAGACACTTGACCTGGCATGCAGATGAAAGAATTATAGATGGAAAGTATCGACATCCGGCAGATTCACCACAGTGGTTGAAAATTGATAATGATTATCCTGAATTTGGAGAAGAATCAAGAAACCTTCGCTTGGCATTATCTACTGATGGAATGAACCCACACGGTATCCAGAGTATCTCACACAGTACATGGCTTGTGATTATTATGATTTATAACCTACCTCCATGGCTATGTATGAAGCGTAAGTACATGATGTTGTCTATGTTGATTTCTGGACCTAAACAACCAGGGAATGACATAGACGTGTACTTGAAGCCCTTAATCGAAGATTTAAAGATTTTGTGGGAGACCGGTGTGGAGGTTTATGATGGATATAGGAAAGAAAGTTTCAACTTGAGGGCGATGTTGTTTGGCACAATTAATGATTTTCCAACATACGGAAATCTATCAGGGTATAGCATAAAAGGTCAATGTGCGTGTCCTATTTGTGAAGATAAAACAGATTGGAAGCGCTTGGAGTTTGGTCAGAAGAATGTATTTCTCGGTCATCAGAGATTCTTAAATTCAAATCATCACTACCGTGGATGGAGAAAGACGTCCAATGGAGAGACAGAACAAGGCAGAGCTCCACCTATATTGACGGGTGATCAAATTTTTGAAAAGGTGAAAGATTTGGATACTCAGTTTGGCAAGCCTTTTGCCCACACACTTGTCAAAAGTGGGTGGAAGAAGAGGTCAGTTTTTTTTGAATTGCCGTATTGGAAGTCCTTGTATGTGAGACATTTTCTTGATGCAAGTGTTCTATGTCAATGATCCGAAAAGTACGAAATGGTCTATAGTTCTTTTTTCCAACAAAGTAATTGATGAAAACACTGAAGATCAAGGTGATATTGATGTTGAGATTGAATCGTTTACCAGAAATGATCAAGATGAGAATATTATATCAAATGATTCATATATTAGAAATGATCATAATGAGGGTATTTGGATCAATCCAACCGTCCGTGTTGTTAAGAGACATGTAGAACATATTCCAACCAAGAAAAGAAAGAGAACTTAGTGAAAAAGGTACAGGTCAAATGATTTTAATTGTTTTCTTTATTATAGGTAAAATGGCTTTTATGATTTTAATTGTTTTTATATTTGTCATCTGATTTTAATTGTTTTCTTTATTACAGGTAAAATGGCTATTATGAAGTCAATCATTCGTGCAAGGGGCAAGGGATACTTGAAAGTATCGATTGATATTTGTTTAGATGGAGATGTTCCATTGTCGTCAAGCCTCATTCGCGTAGATGATGATGTTGGATATTTGAAAGTATCCCTCTACGACAATGGAACATGTCCATCTAAACAAATATCAATTCTATCTTCAAAAGATAAGGGACCAAAAATATAAGGGGATTACGCAGCAAATCGAGTCAGTTGCATAAAAAAAAGGTATAAACACAATTATATGATATTTATGCATAGAAAATGTTAATTCTTGATCTTATACTTCACCTAACTAATTTTATGATATTTTAGGTTCATGCTATTGATATTGAACAAAAAGTGGTTGTTGCTAAGAAGACTGCGGCTAGCAAAAAAAACATACATCTCAGAGATGCTTTTGCTACTTAGTTTTATTTCTTTTTAAGTTATGAATTGGTTGTGTATTTAGAATCTTTAGAAGTTAAACGATTATATCAGTGGATTGTTGTATATGTATGGATTGTTGTATATAAGACTTGTTGAATGCAATGTGTGAAAAACGACTTCAAATTATACAGTTTTGGGTGTACTGCTTCAATATACAGGTTGTCTAAAATAAATCAAAAAACATAGCGCTTTTTAAAAAAAAAATTTAAATAACCACCCACTTTAGAGGGCGCTTTCCAAAATAAGCGTCCTCTAAACCCTTTAAATTTCCACTTTAGAGGGCGTTTTCCAGTAAAAGCGCCCTCTAAACCCTTAAAATTTCCACTTTAGAGGGTGCTTTTCAGTAAAAGCGCCCTCTAAACCCTTAAAAGTTTCCACTTTAGAGGGCGCTTTCTTTAACAAGCGCCCTCTAAAGTGGCCCTTAAAGGGCTTAAAGAGACACTTTAGAGAGCGCTTTCACTAGGAAAAAAAAGCGTTGTCTTTACCTATGCCAGCGCCAGATTAGAGGGCGCTTTAAAGCGCTGTTATAGGCCAAAAAAAGCGCCCTCTTTTCCCTTATTTGGCGTAGTGGATGAAACCATGTCTTTACATTAATTTACTAATGCATTTGCTTATTCTTACTAACTACTAATTACCAACTCCTAACATTTATATTAATGCACTTTAATTCCTTGCAATTTATTTTATTGCTCATTTTATTTCATTTACTTTATGTTTATGTTCAATAACTACTAACTTCTAACATTTATATTATTGCACTTTATTTTTTTGCAATTTTTTTTATTGTTCACTTTATTTCAAGTATTTTATGTTTATGTTTATTGTTATCTAACTATATCATTTACATTATGCTAATTTATTTACTACCTTATTATCTTGTTAAATAAAAGAGGAATAAAAACAAAAGAAAGAGAACAAATCACTTTTTTTTAAATGTTAATAGATGGACTTAAGGTTGCATAACTTTCTTTGTTACAAATATATTGTTAGTTGATTTTCTAATCATCTTCAATACTTTGCATCAATGATAAGCTATCCCTTAATGTGTCATATTTTAAGTCTTTTTGGCCTAGAAAAATAGTCTTAAAAAATATTCATTTTTGTACATGTTACTAACCACTAATTATACTTCATTAATTTTGTTTATCATTAACCTTTGTTATTGTGATTTTGGTATTATTGACTTATATTTGTTTTATATCATTTATATTCACTAACCATTATTATTGTGATATTGTTTCTTTATCTTGTAATTTACTTTTATGTCATTACCTTGTAATTTACATTAAAGTACTCATCATCATCATCATTGTATAAATTCATCATGCATGTTTATTTACTTGTTATTTATTTTATTGTCATCAAACATTAAAAACAACAAAAACATGATAAAATGATAAGACAAAAATATTCATTCCACTCTTAACCAACTTGGACTTAGAGGATTTCATTTTAGGACCCTTTCTTGGAGGCCTTTTCCTTATCTTTGTGATACTTTGTAAATGGTGGATTTTATTTGTAACTTACATTCATGTTGTAAGAATGGCATCATGGCACCACCTTAGGGGGACATGTTTGTAAGACCATTATCCTTTGTTTAGCTTAGGTCATTTTCGTACACAAAAGGCTTTCTCTTGGGCTACCTTACAATGAGACCCCTTTAATTTCTTGTTGGTTACTTTGCATTCATGTCGCATAAGCCAAATTTCATAATCAAATAAAACAAACCCTTGATTCAACGTCAAGCGGCATTTTCATAACCAAATTCAAAAATACTTAATAATTACGATTATTATTGTGCACCACGAGCCTTAAGTGGTGGAGAATGAGTAAGAATGGAGCATTCCTACCCTTACTTTGATTATTTTGGACTCAAGACGCTTGGGTTGTTGTCTAGAATAATCACCTCCTCCCATAGACTTTAGTACAATATAATCACAAACACTTATTTCATAAAACCCTTATTCAAGATAAAAATAATACAACTTATCAAACTTATTCTTGTGCCTTTGGGCATCATCCCGAAAACCCTTTTTTTTCAAAGGTAAAATCAACCAACACACAAACATTTTCTACTCCGAATTACGGAGCTCTGATTCCTCATCCCCGAATGAGTGATATGTAGGCACAAGGGCCTTAAACATTGACGAGCACTATAATAACAAAACACCCCCCCCCCTTTTTACACATTCTTTTGAAAATAAAACAATGATAGATAAATCCCATGTATGTAAAACAACCCAAATGGTTCCCATGGAGTACCATGGACGTAAGGGGTGTTAATACCTTCCCCTTACGCAACCGACTTCCGAACTCAAATCTCGGTTGCGAGACGATTCCTTATTCTCTTTTAGAGCTTCCCGTGCGCGTCTCCTTTCTGTGGGTTTTATCGACTATTTCCCCTCTACTCTCAGATAGAGGTAAACTAAATAAAATTCGGTGGCGACTCTTCTGACTTTGCCTCTCTTTGGCATCTCTTTAGTCCCGATTTCATTATCGTGAAATCCCGGTAGCGACAACTGGCGACTCTGCTGGGGACACCAATATTCCCTAAGCAAGTCTAGCCTAGTTTGGGTTGTTTCTCTTTTACATACGTAGAGATTTATCTATTATCTTTTTTTTCTGTATATACTGCTTTTATTGCTAACCTGTACATATTTTCTTTGTTTGCTTGTTGGTCCGAAACTTTGGTTCTGTGACGAAGAATTTTTGGAAGCAATAATGATTGCAAAGGAAAAAACCTTGTGTGAAGGACTCTGTAAGACCCTAATTTTGACCCTAAGATCCCTCATGACATCATAACATTTCATTTGCATAGCCTCAAGGATCATAAGCATCTTGGTTCCCCTTGCCTTTGGGAGGGACCTCTTGTGAGTGGTTTGAGATCACCAAGTATGCTTGAATTGTATATTATTGCTCTTATCATCTTTATTCACTAACCAAAAGCACAAAAATATGTCACTAACATCTTTTGTTTGTAGCTTGAGCAATCACAAGGTCAAGAGCTTTAAGGAGGTCCTTTGTGCAAAGATATGGTCAAGAGGAGATGAAAACAAGCATGGAAATGATTCCCAAAGCTCTTACCCATCAAATATGCCTCCCAAATATCTCAATTCATCATTTTGATCAAAGCAAGTCAAGAGTTTGAGGTTTGTTTCCCAAAGAAACCCTAGTTCATCCGTGTACCACAATGCCTTGCTCCTGAAGCAACCTCAGCCCGTGATCAAATACAATCAAGAGAAGTTCTTTAATTCATCATTTCATGCATATTGGAACTTATTTGAGTGCCCTCAATCATCAATTCATCAAGATATGAGACATGGACTTGAGAAGTTGATCAGTCAATTCATCTGACTATTTTGAAATGCACTGAGACCTAACTTTTTATGTGTTGGTCAAATGGAGACGATCCCAAAAGCAACAATGTTCTTAAGGACAATATTAACAACTTTCATGTTCATCAAAAATTGATTTGAAGCTGGGAAGGTCATCATCCATTCCAAGACATTATAGGTCATTTTGACTGAAACCCTAATTTTGGGTCAACTTCCCAAGAAATAAACTCATTCATTTTTTATGATTTTGAGGTGGGATTAAATGCATTGGAAATCTTAAGATGTCTAATTCAAATGTTATGTTGAACAAAATTACAAAATCTCAAAAGAAATACATGTGATAATGCAAAACATTATAGGTCACTTTGGACCAAATGCATTGAAAGGCAAAAAAGTCCAACTTCAAGTTCCCATAACGCTTTCATCAAAAATCCAATTTCCACACTTTGATTGTCTTGAAAAGATCTACAACTTTGATGTTGGAGGTTTTTTCATTTGAGGTTTGCATCATCAAAACAGAGGGGCTTGAACATTGGCCAAATTTGGAAACCTCACCTTTGCATGCTTTGCACCTTACACTTTAAACTCAAAATTTACTAATTTCCACACTTCAAGTGGATTTTTGCCCAACATAACATTTTTTCCTTACATCAAGACATTTCCAACCATTACTCACATGCTCATGTTTGGATTTGGAAAATGGCATTTTCGAAGAGGAGAAGTTTTAGGCATAATTGTGCATAACATGTTGGAACTCATTACACAAGCTTGTGCATTGCCAATTACCCGTCCATTTCAGCTTAATTACACTGCAGACTGCATTTGGCATTAAATTTGGGCCTTTTACATGATCATGCAAGCCCATGCAAAGAGTATCCACTTGCCATGCACACACGGATTTCTCATTGCTTGCACCATGCTTGGCTATAAATAGAAGCACCATTCCATTCAATTAGGATCCATGAATCAACCTGAAATGTTGCTGAGTTGAAAACCAAACCTCTCACCAAAGGAACTATCTCATTCTCATTCAAATTTTTCAGATCTGAAATTCAACTAAATCTGGTTAAATCTCTAGATCTAAAGTTCCTAGACCTTCATCCTATAGTCCATTGTACTCTTGTTTGGCCAAAGGAAGCAAGGAAGTAAGCTCAGATCACCACAATTCAAAGGTTCTCTCCAACTGGTTTTTTCTTCGAAACTCACTATTCTTTTATCTATTTGCTTGGATATTGTGTTGTCTGAAGTCCTCTCCATAAAGGCATCATTGTTGTGTATTCAATTTTGAAAATCAAGCAAGTTCATGATGAACACCATCAAGCTTCCATCTCTGATTTCTCTCTTAATAGGAATCTAGAGTGAAAGTGAGTGGTATAGGAGTGATGTACATCACTTCCTCTTTCGATTGATGCCCGGATCGTGTGTTTTGGTGCACATTTGCTCTTCTACAAATTTGAGCTCTCACCGGAGCTAGCCGGAGAAGACGATGGCGCTGGCCACCGTCTGGTCTCCAGATCCAATCGTGGCCATCCATTCTTATTTCCAGATCTAATCCTGGCCTTTGCTTCTTATGACTTTTAATAATTCATTGTGTTACGCGTGGACTGAAGCCTACCGTGGAAGCGCGCATCTGGAACGTTTGATCAGCCACGTCAATTAATGAGGCTTGATCAGACGCTACTTGTTTTTTTGAATTTTCTAATTTCTGTTTTAATTTCTTTTATTTCCTTTATTTTCAAAAATTCATAACTTCTTCATTTTAATTCCAAAAAATATGGGACCAATTGCATTCTTCTCCAAATAATTTCTAGTTTCTAAAAATGATTTTTAAATTTTTTTTTATTTTTTCATTTGATATTTTTTGTGAATTTTCTCTTTTTTGGTTATTTTTAATTCATTTTAAATAGTTTTTTATATTCAACAAATACAAAAATATTTCCCTAACCTATTTGAATGATGATGGATCTATGAAAAATATTCTCATCAATTTTTTAATTTATTTGAGATTTATTTGAGATTTTAGTTCAATTAGGTTATTTTTATTCGTTTTTAATTGACTAAAAATAGTTTCTGACTTTTAAAAATGCTGAAATTTTTTGTCAAACTTTGTTTAACCTTGTTGAACTTAGGATAAATCACTTGGACCTTTCAAGGTTGATTTGAAGTGATTTTGAAGTTTGACCTTTGTTTTATTTTTAATTCAAGTTTATTTTGATATTAAAAATGCCAAAAATATTTTGCTCATTGTTTGACCTCCAATCTTCATCCCATTTCTGGTTTTTCATTGTTTGACTTTGACTTTCAATGTCATTTGGTCAACACACATGGATTGGTACATTTTATTTCATCTTATGCATTTTTATCCTTCCATTTCATAATCCATTATTCATCTTCTTCTTCCTATTTCTTCTTTTGATCAATGAGTTGAAGGTTGATAAGTTAGCATTGATTAGGGAGGTTTAATCTTCTTTGATTCAAATCTAATTCATCTTGATCAAATGATCAAGTGAATGGCTTTGCATTAAGGATAGGTTGCTTCCTAAATCATGCAAAAGACTTAAACCAATACAAGATTGATTCTTTTTTTTTGGCAAGGCAAGTTGTTGGAACTTGGTTCACTAATCAAGACTTCCAACTTGTGTTGTAGCCTACATTATTATTGACCGACCTCAGATAGTTGTGACTTTTACATAAGTCCAATTACGATTGCTTAACATAGCGCTAAATTTGCCTTATGGCACACTAACTACTAACACTAACCATTAACCATTAACATTTACTTTTTGCACTTTACATTTATGCAATTTATCATTCTTGTACATATTATTCATTTGCTTTTTCCTTTGCTCATTGGAGCACATGTTTATGTTAATGCCATTTGCCTTTTGCTCACTTGAACATATAATTGTGTGCTTGTGTTTGTCTGTTTGTTGTGAACCAAATGTGAAGAATTGGACAAAATGGACTTAAACTTTATGACTTTACCCAAGCAAATGGAGTTTGAAGAGCAACTAGGCCTCAAGCCTTTAGAGTGCTTAAATGTCAAAGAGCAACTAGGCCTCATGCCTTTAGAATGCTTAAAGCTTAAGGATGAACATAGAAATGACCCTATTCTAAACTCCCTTTTGTCCATTCTTTGATTTGTTAATAGAACCTTTTGATGTGTGTGTTTTTGTGCTAGGGATTCCAACATTGAGCCAAATTGAGGAACCATTGCCATGAGCTTCTAAGAGAGAGGGATCTTCCCAGAGTTCATTTGATTGTTGATTGCTTGAGTTTATCCTTATGTGTTTTCTTATTCCAAAGGATGGGAGCTACTTGGATCATCAATATGATCTCAAGAGAGGAACTCCATTTGTGGTTTTGCTTCTTGTCCCTTACCTCTTGTATTGCTTAGGACTTTAGTCATTCTTCTTCTTCCCTCCACTCTAACCCAAGCCAAAACTCTTGTGCAAACATCTAACACTTGTTTTCAACATTAGAAACCTAAGCCTTATGCTTTTGATTTTCAAACTCTCTTTTCATAATACTTATTTTGAATTGAGCTTCTAAGTCAACTTTGACCATTTTTGCAAATACTTTTCATTAGTAAATATAACCCATTCAAATGATTTTGTGGTTTCAATGGCCACTTTCTTAAATCACTTTTTCATAACCTTTAGCTATTAGGTTTGAGTTATCATTGAGGTAGATGTAATACTCTTCTATATCCTTAGTGATGGACAATGAGTCTTCCATGCTTATTATATGGTTAACCCCTCACTAGCATGTTGAGGCTATCCTCACATGGTGGATTTGTGGTTTTAGGTTGAGTTTTCTTCATTGGATAACAAAAGACCTTAAGGCTTTTGGACCAATCAATCCACTCACTCATTTTTGAGATTTTTACCCCGAACTACGAGGTTTTGATCCTAATCTTTTAAGATGGTACGTAGGCAATGGGTTTATCCATCCAAACACAAAAATGTAAATAACTTGTATATTCTCTTCTCATCTCTTCAATCATGTTTGCACAAACAATTTTTTTTACAAAATAACAACCTTACAACAAATGTGAAAAGGGCTCCCTAGGAGTACCTAGGATGTTTTGGGTGCCTAACACCTTCCCATTGCATAACCAACCCCCTACCCAAATCTTTGACTCTCTTTTACTAGTTTTTGATTCGATAAAACTGAAGGTGAGAAAAACAAGAAAGAGGGGTTTGAATTGTTTTGGAAAATAAGCGCTTTTTCAGACAAAGACCACACAAGAAATTTATACTGGTTCGCTTATAACACAAAGCTACTCCAGTCCACCCGGCCAAGGTGATTTCGCCTTCAATAAGGACTTAATCCACTAATCTTGAAAGATTATTACAACCAACGTCTAAGAGAAAGATCTCTTAGTCCTCTCAAGTATGCAGACTGCGCAGAGTCACTTGAGGAAATATAAAACAGCTTAGATAAAAACAAGGTTTGTAATCTAGAGTGCTTCTAGGATAAAGCAAGTATTACAGTAGTAAGAGCAAATAGAATGTTTCACGTTCTAAGCAAAAACTCGTGAAAGATTGAGAGAGAGAGAGAGAATGTTTCGGTGTATTCAGGTGTTTTTCTCAATGCTGTTTGTTGTCCTTTATATAGAGGTGAAAGGACCGTTGAAATTGATGGCAGATAATTTTGTCTTGATTAGGAATCAATGCCATAACTTCTGTTGTTTCTTGCCAAAACAACTTTGTCTCCCTGAATAACTTCTTTCCAATAATAGTTCCTTTCCATTTAAATTCGAAGTTGACGTTATTCTTTCTGAATTAGGAAATCCATTATCAGAGTCTACGTAACTCTGTTAGACTGCCATTTTTGGTTTCATCCTTTGTTATCATCAAAATCTTGGAATCTGTTGTAGAATAATTTTTGTTCTTACAATCTCCCCCTTTTTGATGATGACAAAACAAACTCAAATGACAGATGAAACATAAAAAAAGATTTATCAGATCAGATAGAAATGAGCTCCCCCTGAGATAGGCTAGGGAGTTTCAGAAGTTCTTACCAGAGCTTCCAAGCAGTTAAGTTTCTTGATACCTTCTACAATTTTCTTAAGTCCAGTGTTAGATGAATTTATTTTAGATAATAGTATGTTTGCAGAGTGCTTAAGGTATTAGGCAATTTTTCATTAGAGCTATTTGATTTCTCCCCCTTTTTGTCAGAATCAAAAAGACTTAAACAGAATAATAAGCAGGAAAAATATATATAGTCAGATAACAGAACATCAGAGATAATGACAAGAGAAAAAAACATCAGAAACAAAGATAAGCAAGGCAACAAGCAAAAGATCCTAAGTGCCTAAGGGTTGGGAGGAGGAGGCATTCTCTGAAGCAGTTGATTCAGCAGGTTCTGGATGTTGGCGTTGACAGTGTCCTGTTGATCCAGTCTGGCTCAGACTTCCTTCTGCTCTTTCTGAAGTTCTTCCAGCGTCCTGAGAACCAGGGGGGCAAAAGAAGAAGACTCCCCCTGAGTCAGAGCATGTTGTTCTTCAGCGGCTTTGGCTTCAGCTTCAGCAACAGCCTTTGCTTCAGCTTCAGCAGCAGCAACAGCGTCAGCTAGAGCTTTAGCTTCAGCTTCCCTTGCCCTTTGGATTTATTCTTCTCTGGCTCTTTCTTCTTCTTCCCTTCTGGCCTGTTCTTCAGCTTCTCTAGCCAAGCGCTCCTGTAGTCTTGCCTCAGCGTCTCTGATGAAGTCGTTTCTAACTTGCTCAGAGATGTGCTTCAGCTTGAAAGCCTCAGAAGTCATCCAGCCAATGACTCTGTTCCAGTGTGTCCTTACACAGGATGGATCATCACTGATGCCAGAGTTTATGGTCAGAGACTTGACCTTTTGCACTGAAGCCCTTGCGAACAACATAATGGCTTCCTCTAGGTAAGGCAGGGAATGTTCTGGTTCAGATGTTTGAGGTGGAGAGGTTGGAGGGCTTAGGTTGAGTGTGTGAGGTTCAACGGAAGTGTTTGGAGGGGTAATGTCAGAGGTATGGAGGTCAGAGGGTTGAAGTTCAGATGGAGTGATGGTTGGTTGTTCTGTGGGTGATGAAGTTACTTCAGGTTCAGGTGGAGGTTGTTGTGGTTGTTGGGAGTTACGGTTTAGAGATTGAAGTTGTGCTAGAGTGGGTGAAGTGGGGTCAGAAGGTTTTGTGTCAGAGGAAAGGATAAAATAGGGAGGTGATTCTGGGGCTGAAGATGAGGAAGTGGTTTGGTTTAATTCTTCAGCTTCGGATAGTGGTAAGGAGGTATTTGCAATATTGAATTTTGGTAGAGGTTGTTGTGTTCTGGTTGTGGAAGGAGGGGTTTCAGATGTGGTGTAGATGGGTGTTGGTAGAGGAGTAGAAGAAGTCAGTGGTTGTACAGAGGGAACAGTAGAGGCAGACTTACCAGAAGATTCTTGCAGAGGCGCTGGAGGTCTTGATTCAGAAGATTCTCCTAGTTTTGCTTTCTTCGCTCTTGAAGCCTTCTCAGATGGACCCCTTTTGAACCTTACGAAATCTGGAGCTGAATCAGGCAGTTCGCTGAACTGAAAGTTAGAGATGTCCACTCCTTCATCCTTTAGGCGTTGGAGATAGTGGAGAATTGCTTCTACGGGTTCATTCTTATAGAACCTTGCGAGACCATTTGGCATATTCCTCTGATCTTTTAAAGCTTCCCAAGAGGTGTCCAGAGTAGGTTTAACTAGAATCTTCTTCAGAATCCCCATGCTCTTCAGGTTTTTGGAATTCAGAGGCCTTCCAGTTTCTATTGCCATGTCTTCCATGAGTTTGTGTTTTTCCAGATGGTCTACGAGCCCATTTTCTATCAGTACATCTGATAGAAGTCTTCCCAGAGGGATGTAGGTTCTGGGTTTCATGTTGTTCCTGGTCTCCCGTACAGAGTCTCTGAGATATTTGAAGAGTAGTGCTGGGAGGCAGAGCTTCAAACCCTTGTGAATACAGTACAGAATACACTTCTGATCTGTATTGATGTAGTCTGAGGAGTTGGATGTTAGGCGGTGATGAATGGTTCCCAGAATGATCTTGAGCCACACTCGGAGATTCTGATGTAGTTCTTTGTTCTTTGAGGGATTGCCTTATGTGTTGAGTTTGAAGATGGTGGGGTTGATTTCATGAGCAATGTACTTTGCCCTAGGATTGATGTTGTAAATCCTTCTTCCTCCAGCTTTCTCCATGTTCAGCAATGAGGCTATTGATTTTTCAGTAATCACGATTTTTACCCCCAAAACGTAGGAGACGATGAAATGGTCGTCAGCGTCAGCAAACCTCCAGAATTCCTTGATGAGGTTTGGGTAAACAGGACCATAAAGGCGTTGAAAATAGTTTTCCCAACCTTGTTGATGAAGTTCTTCAGTAAGATCTACCCCATTCCTCTTCATGTTGTTGAAATCCACAAGTGATTCACACAAAACATCCAGTTTCTCGAAAGGAGTTGCAAGATTGATATGAGGCTCACGGTCAAGAATGTGAGGCTCCTTGTAAACTGGTGTTATAGTTACGCCTTTAACTGTTGGAGTAGAAATGCTAGTGCTTTGAGCTGCGTTGCTGGAGTCCATTTGTTGAGAGTAGTTGAACACGGATTGTTGTTGAGAATCCATTGATGATGAAGAACGAGATGAAGATGAACTGCTTGCAGAAATGCCTGAGAGAGCTGGTTTGAGAAAGTGAGTGAGAGTGAAGTGTGTACACAATGTGAGAGAAGTGTTTATATACTAAAACGAACTGCATGCAAAACGACACAAAAGTCAGAGTTTAGCACAAAAATCAAGTTAGCACGCTTAGAGGGAGAAATGATTATGGCTCATTAATGAATGTCTAATCCCAACAGTATGCACACTGCTCGAGGAGATCTCAAATGTCTGTCCTTTGAATTTCTTCTGGACAGCTGTCTAGAAGTTCCAAGGTTAGACGCAATTCACTCCACATGTTGATGTATCTGATCTTCAGGAATACCAAAGGACTGGTTCCTGGAGATTTCTAACTCAGATATCTTCTTAACTTGGTAGAAGTATCAGAGTCAGAGGCAGAAGCTCATTTGTTTATGTCAGAGTCTCATTTTACATCTTCAGAGGCACAATTTATTCAGGGCAATTTTGAATGTTCAGATTCTCTAAGATAAAAAGAAATCTATCTTCAGCTAAAGGTTTAGTAAATATATCTGCCCATTGATGATCTGTATCAATGAACTTCAATGTTACTATCCCTTTCTGAACATAGTCTCTGATAAAATGATGTTTTATTTCAATGTGCTTAGCTCTGGAGTGTAAGATGGGATTCTTACTTAACCAAATGGCAGCAGTATTATCACAAAAGATAGGAATGTTACTCTCGAAGATTTGCAGATCTTCTAACTGATTCTTCATCCAGAGCATCTGAGTTGTGCATAGTGATACTGAGATGTATTCAGCTTCTGCAGTTGATAGAGCGATAGTTGACTGTCTTTTGCTGGCCCAGGATATAAGATTGTTTCCTAGGAGCTGACAATTTCCAGATGTGCTTTTTCGTTCCAATCTATCTCCTGCGTAATCTGCATCACAGTAACCCGAAAGTCTATACTCTGATGTTTTCTCATACATCAGGCCCAGGTTAGGAGTTCCTTTCAGATATTTGAAAATTCTCTTAACTGCTGTTAAGTGAGTTTCTCTAGGATCTGATTGGAATCTGGCACAAAGACAGACACTGAAGAGAATATCAGGTCGAGTAGCAGTCAGATAGAGAAGAGAGCCTATCATACCACGATAGAGCTTCTGACAAACCTTTTTGCTGACTTCTTCCTTTTCAAGAATGCATGTTGGATGCATGGGAGTCTTTGCAGAGTTGCATTCAGCCATGTCAAATTTCTCCAGAACATCTTTTATGTATTTGCTTTGATGAACGTACGTGACTTCTGAAGTTTGGTTAATTTGAATTCCCAGAAAGAACTTTAGTTCTTGCATTAGGCTCATTTCAAATTCTGCCTGCATTAACTCAGAAAATTCTTGACAAACAGAGGCATTAGCTGAACCAAAAATAATATCATCGACATATATCTGGCATATCATGAGATCATTGTTAAGGTTCTTACAGAAGAGTGTGGAGTCAACTTTCCCTCTGATAAAATTGTGTTCCAGAAGAAAGTTACTTAGACGTTCATACCAAGCTCTGGGAGCTTGTTTAAGTCCATATAAGGATTTTTTAAGTTTAAAAACATGTTCTGGAAAATTTGGATTTTCAAAACCTGGAGGTTGGTTGACATACACTTCTTCTGATATATAACCATTAAGAAATGCGCTCTTGACATCCATTTGATATAATTTAATAGAATGGTTTATAGCGAAAGATACAAGAAGACGAATAGATTCTAACCTTGCGACTGGAGCAAAGGTTTCATTGTAGTCAATACCTTCTTGTTGACTGTAACCTTGAGCTACCAGTCGAGCTTTGTTTCTGACGACTTCTCCTTTCTCGTTCAGCTTGTTTCTGAATACCCATCTGGTTCCGATAACGTGAGTGCCTCTGGGCTTGGGAACAAGATCCCAGACATCATTCTTTGTGAATTGATCTAACTCTTTTTGCATGGCAGAAACCCAGTCGTTATCTTGAAGTGCTTCATCACAGGGCGTAGGCTCGATCAGAGACACTAGTCCCAGAGGAGTTTCTTCAGAGGTTTTGAAGGTAGATCTGGTTCTAACAGGTTCGTCTTTGTTGCCCAGAATCAATTCTTCAAATACGTTAAGGCGACTTTTAGCTTTCTTTGGAATTAATGGCGGATTAATTTCCTCAGAGTTCTGAATGTCAGTTGCTTCTGGAGCTTTGTCAGATCCTGCAAGAGTGATTTCTAAATCTGCAAAATTTTCAACTAGCTTTGACTTTTCAGGGTCAAGCTTATCATCAAATCTGACATGAATTGATTCTTCCACAATTTTGGTTTCTGTATTGTATACTCTGTAGCCTTTAGAGCGTTCTGAGTATCCTAACATAATACCTTTCTGTGCTTTTGAATCAAACTTGTTCAGATGTTCTTTAGTGTTTAAAATAAAGCAAGAACATCCAAATGGATGAAAATATGAAATGTTTGGTTTCCTTCCTTTACACAGTTCATAGGGAGTCTTTTCCAGAATAGGTCTTATGGAGATTCTATTCTGAATGTAACACGCTGTATTTACAGCTTCGGCCCAAAAGTGCTTAGCCACATTAGTTTCGTTGATCATGGTTCTGGCCATCTCTTGGAGTGTCCTATTCTTCCTCTCTACAACTCCATTTTGTTGTGGAGTTCTAGGGCAGGAGAAATCATGGGATATTCCATTAGAGTCAAATAATTCCTCAAAGGATTTATTTTCGAATTCGCCACCGTGATCACTTCTGACTCTGACAATTTTAGAGTCAAATTCTTTTTGCACTTTGGAGCAGAAACTAGTGAATACAGAGTGAGACTCACTCTTGTGTTTTAGGAATTTCACCCATGTCCAGCGATTGAAATCATCAACAATGACTAGTCCGTACTTATTTCCATTGACTGATGCTGTTTTCACAGGACCAAATAGATCAATGTGAAGAAGTTCCAGAGGCTTAGAGGTAGTAACAATAGTTTTCTTTTTGAAAGATGTTTTTGAAAATTTTCCTTTCTGACATGCTTCACATAGAGCATCTGAAGAGAACTTCAGTTTAGGTAGGCCTCTAACTAACTCGAGTTTATTTAGCTGAGATAATTTTCTCATGCTAATGTGGCCCAAGCGTCTATGCCATACCCATTGCTCTTCGTGAACAGACATCAGAAATTTCACATTTTGTTCTTTTAAATCAGAAAGATTAATTTTATAAATATTGTTTTTCCTCTTGCCTGTGAATAGGAGAGAACCATTGTTTTGATTTATGGCTTTACATGTTTTTTGATTAAAGATCACATCATAACCGTTATCACTTAATTGACTTATGGATAACAAATTATGCATTAATCCTTCTACGTAAAGGACATCAGATATAGAGAGAAGAGTACCATTACCAATAGTTCCGGAGCCTCTGATCCTTCCTTTCTGATCTCCTCCGAAACCTACGAATCCAACGTCTTTAAGTTCCAGGCTTTGGAACATAGACTTTCTTCCCGTCATGTGTCGCAAGCATCCAGAGTCCAGGTACCATGACTGGTGTTTGAACTTTGTTGCATAAGATATCTGCAACATAAACAATCTTATCTTTTGGTACCCAGAGTCTCTTGGGTCCTTTTTGATTAGTTTTCCCAGAGTTTCTTATAACTTTGGGTTTTCTAGCATTTTCAAATTTTTGTTCTTGTGTGTGTGTATAGTGATATGAAAATGGAGATTTAAGTTGATCACTAGTAGAAGTTTTAACTTCCTTAGGATCATACCCAATTCCTTTTCTATTGTTCTGACTGACTCCATAAATCATGGATGCCATTACACTCCTTCCTATCCCATTTTTCAGAAACTTTTGAAAGGCTTTTTCGTATTTATAAATTATTGTATTTGAAGTTTGTGGAGCTTGAGATAACGCTTCTTCCAGTTTTAAACATTTTTTCTTTTCAGCATCTCTTTGTAATGTTAAAGATCTGTTTTCATCTTTTAATTCTAGAATTGTCATCTCAAGTTTGCCACATTCTTCAAATTTTTCTTCAAGACAGCCTTTTATTGCTTTAAACTTTTGTTTTAGTTTCTGATATGAGCTAAGAGTTTCAGACAAGCATGATTCTAGATCAGATCGAGAGAGTTCAGAAAATACCTTTTCAGATTCTTCATCTGAACTGTCATTGGTTGTGGTAGCCATGAATGCTATATTGGCCTGTTCATCAGAGTCAGACTCGCTATCATCCCAGGTAGCCATTAACCCCTTTTTGGTTCTGAGGGAATTTTTCTTGAAGCTCTCTTTTTTGGAACTGTCTTTCTTTAACTTTGGGCATTCGTTCCTGTAGTGACCTATTTCTTTACATTCATAACAAGTGACATCTTTGTTAGTTTTACCTTTAGACGTTGATTCTGATCGATCCCCTCTGGGTCTTGGTCTTCTGAAGTTGTTGTTCCTCTTTTTCCAGAGTTGTTTAACTCTCCTGGTCAGGAGGGACAATTCTTCTTCCTCATCAGAATCTTCTTGTTCAGAGTCATCTACATCTTCTGTCTCGGCCTGGAATGCTTTGGTTCTGTCAGATTTGCGTTTTTCAGATCTGGACTTTAATGCTACAGACTTATTCTTCTTCTGAGGCTCATCTTCCTCTAGTTCTATCTCATGGCTTCTGAGGGAACTGACAAGCTCTTCAAGACTGATATTGTTTAGATCCTTAGACAGCTTCAGAGCAGTGACCATGGGTCTCCACTTCTTTGGCAAGCTTCTGACTATCTTTTTGACGTGGTCTGCAGTTGTGTACCCTTTGTCTAGAACTTTGAGACCTGCAATAAGAGTTTGGAATCTAGAGAACATTACCTCTATGGCTTCGTCATCCTCCATTTTGAAGGCTTCATATTTCTGGATAAGCGCCAGAGCCTTTGTCTCTTTGACCTGAGAGTTTCCTTCATGATTCATCCTTAGAGAGTCAAGTATGTCTTTGGTTGTTTCTCTGTTGGTGATCTTTTCATACTCGTTGTAAGATATAGCATTGAGAAGTATGGTTCTGGCCTTGTGATGATTTTTGAAAACTCGCTTCTGATCATCTGACATCTTACTTCTGGGAACTTCAACTCCATCCTCTGTGACAGGAGGTTTGTATCCATCTGTGACAATGTCCTAGAGATTAGCATCATAGCCTAGAAAGAAGCTCTCAATCCTATCTTTCCAGTAGTCGAATTTTTCTCCATCAAAGACAGGAGGCTTAGCATTGTAACTATCTCTTTCATTTGTGTGGGCCATGGTTTTTTTCGTTCTGGATCTCTCTACACTGTTAAGTGTTTGATTAGAAAATCAATAACAGAGCCGAAGCTCTGATACCAATTGAAGGTGAGAAAAACAAGAAAGGGGGGTTTGAATTGTTTTGGAAAATAAGCGCTTTTTCAGACAAAGACCACACAAGGAATTTATATTGGTTCGCTTATAACACAAAGCTACTCCAGTCCACCCGGCCAAGGTGATTTCGCCTTCAATAAGGACTTAATCCACTAATCTTGAAAGATTATTACAACCAACGTCTAAGAGAAAGATCTCTTAGTCCTCTCAAGTATGCAGACTGCGCAGAGTCACTTGAGGAAATATAAAACAGCTTAGATAAAAACAAGGTTTGTAATCTAGAGTGCTTCTAGGATAAAACAAGTATTACAGTAGTAAGAGCAAATAAAATGTTTCACGTTTTGAGCAAAAACTCGTGAAAGATTTAGAGAGAGAGAGAGAGAATGTTTCGGTGTATTCATGTGTTTTTCTCAATGCTGTTTGCTGTCCTTTATATAGAGGTGAAAGGACCGTTGAAATTGATGGCAGATAATTTTGTCTGGATTAGGAATCATTGCCATAACTTCTGTTGTTTCTTGCCAAAACAACTTTGTCTCCCTGAATAACTTCTTTCCAATAATAGTTCCTTTCCATTTAAATTCGAAGTTGACGTTATTCTTTCTGAATTAGGAAATCCATTATCAGAGTCTACGTAACTCTGTTAATCTGAGATCTTGCTATGTGGCTTCAGAGCTTCTGATGATTTTGATCGCTTAGAGTTCTGATGGTGACTTCAGATACTGTTGAGAGCTTCTGGAATTTGATATACCATTGTTCAGAGTCAGATCTTCTAGAGCGCACTTCTTCTTCAAATGCTTCTGATATTCTGATCTGCTGTAAGCTCAGAGTCAGAACTTCTAGAGCTCATTTCTACTTCAGATGCTTCTGATCTTCTGATAATTTGTATTTGATTTGATTATGAATCTGATGACGTAATCAGATTCCTTTTAGAGTCCTGCACACTTAGAAACTTTTCGTTAGACTTCCATTTTTGGTTTCATCCTTTGTTATCATCAATATCCTGGAATCTGTTGTAGAACAATTTTTGTTCTTACAAAAACTTTTAGGTTTTTGTTCGCTTTCTAACCATTCCTTTGGATAAATAGAAGTGCGGTGGCGACTCGACTTGTATGGTTTACCTTGGATTTAGTCAATATCTCTAATGGTAACGAATACCCCGCTACAGAAAAATGGCGACTCTGCTGGGGAAATGTATTTGCCTAGTGGGTTTTGCCTACTTTTCATATTTGTTGTATTGTATTTTTTTTTTGTGACATATTTTTTGTGCAATTTGGGATTACTGTATTGTATGTAATGATTGAATTGCTTGAATATTAATTCATTGTATGCTTGGTGATCTTTGTGAGATAAGTTCTATACCCGGACTCGAGTGCACTTAGGATAGGAGAATGGCATAGTCTTGTTGACTTGTGTGGAGTTATTCCTTAGCAAGTTGACTTGCAAGTCTATTCACTTGGTAGAGGTCATGTTGGGATCAATAATGTCACACGAGTAGTTGTGGTTAGACATTACTCTTTCCAATATGAACCTTAGAAGCCAAGGACCTTAGTTTACCAAGCCCATCTTGGCCTATTCTTAGGATGTAGTGCGAAAGTCGTTCAAATGTAAGATTTGATTCGATTGTTACGCGATAATACACTCATAAGAGTCTCTCTTGAGAATATTTTTGGAATACGAGTAGTCGTTTCTCCGATAATATCCGAAAGATGGGATGATGACTATGAGAACCTCTTGTAGAACATGTTTGGCAGGTTTAAACCCTAGTACACTCCCTTTGGGTGGTCCTTAACCGAAACTCCATGCTCGTGACTTACAACAAACCCTTGATTCGTGGTTGATCCGTTCATGTATCCTTAATATCAATGGAACTTGGGTGTTGATAAGGTGTAAACCATAATCCACCAAAAGGGATGATTGATATTAAGGATAATATGATCCATCCCATGACCTTTGTTTGGTGTGCTTTGCTTGACCCTTGAGTGTGATTATTGCATTCATGCACTCATGCACCCATTTGCATCCATATCATCAAAATAATAAGAAATTTTCAAGGAACTTAAGACGTCTATTTGCAAATTTTCGGACATGGAAAGACAAAGAAGGAATACAAAGAAGTACAGTTTCAAACAACCAGACTTGAAAGAGCTAAGGAGTTTGACATCCTATGTATTAGATCCCTTGGGTTTCAAGGCTCATTTTGGGAAGCTCCTTCCTCTTCTGACTACTCAGGTTGATGAAGGGTTGATGAGTGTATTGGTGCAGTTTTATGATCCCGTGTACCGTTGCTTCACATTTCCGGATTTCCAGCTTTTGCCTACGCTTGAGGAGTATGCCTATCTTGTGGGTATACCTATTCTAGACCAGCTGCCGTTCAGTGGCTTAGAGAGTATTCCTACTTCTCGAGAGATAGCTGACATGTTGCATATAGATGAATCTCTGGTTGGTGCTCATATGACTACCAAATGTGGAATTCAAGGTTTCCCTTTTGAGTTCCTCATTGCTCAAGCTACTATGTATGGGAAGGCCATGAGTGAGGACGCCTTTGAAACCATATTTGTACTTCTCATCTATGGGTTAATGTTATTCCCCAACATCGACAAGTTTGTGGATGTGAACGTTATTAGGATTTTCTCTACTCTTAATCCCGTTCCGACTCTGTTGGGTGATGCTTATTTCTCTTTGCATATGAGGAATGCAAAGGGTGGTGGTGCCATTGTGTGTTGTTTGCCTCTGTTGTATAAGTGGTTTATTTCTCACTTACCGCAGACGGTCGCTTTCAAGGAGAACAAAGGATGTCTACGGTGGTCCACGAGACTTATGTCTCACTAATGATGATATCTCTTGGTACAATCGTGTGTATGATGGTGTGCAGATTATCGACTCTTGTGGTGAATTCTCCAATGTACCTCTTCTCGGTACATGTGGTAGGATTAACTACAACCCTGTTTTGGCACGACGTCAGCTTGGGTTCTCCCTAAAGGATAAACCTAATAAAATTCTGTTAGAAGGTGTGTTATTTCGGGAGGGTAAAGATCCCCAAGGCTTGAAAGATAGGATGGTCTGCGCTGGGCGCAAGATTCATAGGAAAGGAAGGAATGAGTTGGGTCCTAAGAACTGTGTCGCTTTGGAGCCTTACACTGCTTGGGTTAGGAAGAGAGCATCTGAGTATCTCATGCCGTACGAGTATCCAAGACCTACACCTTTGGTTATGGTTGGGCCTTCAACCCTCCCTGACCAAGGAGTAGAGGAGTTGAGAGACGAAGACCGTTCACGTGCCTGGGTCCTTGAACGAGAAGAGTTGCTTCAACAGATTAAGGAAAAGGTTGCTTTGATCGAGTTCCTCGAGCATCAGGTTATTGATGATTCTAATGATGCATGGACTTCTCTACTTCCTCAGTCTTCCAAGTTCTGGAAGAGGAAGTACGATCGACTCGCCAAAGAGAAAGCAAATATGGAGGCAGCCTATGAGGAGGAAGTGAAGAGGCTTCGTGCGTCTTATCTTCCTGTATCCCGAGCTTTAGATGATTGTTTCTAGGGATCCATAGGATGACCATTGTCCTTTTCTCATGTATCTTGGTTACCAATGTTGTACTTCTTTGCTAAAAAAAATTGTTTGAGATATTTCCATATGTGATACAAATGTAATTTTTCCCAAATTATTGCAAATAGAACTCTAAAAGTTCCTTTGAAATAAAAAACAAATCATATGCACGAGCATTGCATGCATCATGTGCATAAACAGGTTTTGTTCCCGGTTTCTTGTTCTTTGGTCTAACTTTGTGTTCTTCAGTTAAGTCAAAGACAAGCTGACTCATCGGTACTACACCAGAGCCAATTCTTTAAGACTGATGGATCACCTAGAACAAGAAAACCGCGAACTGAAGGAAGAAGTAGCCAGGTTGATTGCCTTGATGGAGTCATTCTTGGCCGCTCAGAGCCAATCTTCTCCAACGCCCTCAACTCCTCCCCAGAGGACGGTCATTTCTGAGATCGTGACTTCTACTGTGCCTGCTGCAATGGCTCACTTCGCACCATCTATGCCAGCCGGGTTCCCTTGGGGAATGCCCCCCAACATTGTGCCAGAGGGTTTCGCACCTACCCTTGCTTCTCTGCCGGCATCTAGCCCGGTCCTTTCAGTGCCACCTCCCGACGTGCACACGTTACCAAGGGTTGAAGATACCATTTACCACTCTGAGCCATCTGAGGGCCCAGACGTTTATGAAAAGATGGATGATATGAAGGACCAATTCCTTGAGCTTCGCAAGGAACTGAAAACTTTGAGGGGGAAATACCTCTTTGGTAAAAGTGCTGATGAGTTGTGCCTTGTGCCCAATGTGAAGATCCCTATTAAATTCAAAGTTCCTGACTTTGATAAGTATAAGGGAAACACCTGCCCTCTCAGCCATCTTGTGATGTATGCTCGCAAGATGTCAACGCAGACTGATAATGACCAACTGCTCATCCATTATTTCCAGGACAGTATGTCCAGTGCCGCTCTCCGGTGGTACATGGGTTTGGAGAGTTCGAACATCCGATATTTCAACGATAAATGCAATGTGGATATGGGTCCTGACAGGGACCAGTTGAGGGCGATGTCCCAGAAAGAGAAAGAGACCTTCAAAGAATACGCCCAGAGGTGGCGCAAATTGGCAGCTCAGATAGTGCCACCCCTAGAGGAGAAAGAGATGACCAAGATCTTCTTGAAGACCTTGAGCTCGTTTTACTACGAGAGGATGATAGCCAGTGCTCCCTCAGATTTCACCAAGATGGTAAATATGAGGATGAGATTGGAAGAAGGGGTCCGTGAAGGACGCTTAACTCGAGAGGAAGGCTCTTCAGCAAAGAGATATGAAAGCTTTGTGAAGAAGAAGGAGGCAGAGGCACATGCCGTGTCTTCCCATGACAAAAGAAGACCCTCTGTGAAGAGGAAAATGGCTCGCCCAGTCAACAATCAGCATCAGGTGGCTCATATAGCACATGTTTTCAGGGAAGCTCAACATTATCAACAACCGCAAACTCAGCAGTATCATCAACAACAATAGCGTCCACAACAGCAGGGCTACCAGTCTCGAAATAACAAAAACAATGCCAACACCAGCTACGAGAGGAAGATGGTCATCTTTGATCCAATTCCGATGACTTATGCCGAACTTTATCCATCTCTGATCGATAGAAAGTTGATCACTCCGCGAGACCCTCCCGCTGTACCTGCTAACCCCCAGTGGTAGTACAAGCCTGAACTTCATTGTGTGTATCATTCTGGTGCTCCCGGACACGACGTAGAGAACTATTATCCCCTGAAGACCAAGGTGCAAGACCTTGTGAGAAGTGGGATTCTGTTTTTCGAGGACGTAGGTCCGAACGTGAAGAAGAACCCATTGCCCGAGCATGGGAAGTCTGTCAATATGGTCCAGGGCTGCCCTGGCAAGTACAAGGTTAAATATGTCAGTCATATCCGACAATCGCTGGTTGAGATGCATAGATTGCTGTGTGACTATAGCCATTATGAGCATGACCATGATAGATGCAGAGTCTGTTCTATCAATCAGAGAGGATGTCTCCAGGTACGCAAGGATGTGCAAGAGATGTTGGACGAAGGAGTCATTCAGATCCTTCAAAATAGAAATGTTGACGAAGATGAGCTCGAAGTCAATGTAATTTCCCCGGTATTCCGGATACCTGAGCCTGTTATTATCAAGTATGATGGTAGCAAGCAGAAGGTTTCTCCAGTTCTGACTATCAAGCCTGCCGGTCCTGTACCGTAATCTTTTGAGAAAACGGTTCCCTATCGCTACAATGCTGTAATAGTGGATAGTGGGAAAGAGGTGTCCTTGCCCTCTTCATCTGTTGTTAACATTGCTGATGTCAGTGGGTTGACCCGAAACGGTCTTGCATTTTCAGCATCGTTGAAGCCTCAATCTGACACTCGAGGAAGTGTTGATACTGGTTTTGTTGAACGCCCGATTGGAAACGCTGTGAGCACTCTGAATCCGGCACTTGTTGTTAAGCCCTCCTCCGTATTAAAAATTCCTGCTTCCGTTGGCCCGAGTGGCAATATGAAAGAAGATTGTGATGAGATGCTGAGGCTCATCAAAAGGAGCTGGTACAATGTTGTAGACGAGCTTCTACAAACGCCATCCAAAATATTTGTGTTATCACTGCTTTTGAATTCAGAACCACACCGAGAAGCTCTGCAGAAGGTGTTGGATGTGGTGTATGTGGATCACGATGTCACGATAGAACAATTTGATATCATTGTTGCAAACATCACTACTTGTAACAATTTGAGTTTTAGTGACGCTGATCTCCCCGAGGAGGGAAGAGATCACAACTTGGCATTACATATATCTATGAGCTACAAAGACGACGCCATGTCCAATGTGTTGGTGGACACTGGGTCCTCATTGAATGTGTTGCCAAAATCCACTCTTGCGAAGCTGTCATATCAAGGGCCTCCCACGAGGCAAAGTGGAGTAGTTGTGAAGGCTTTCGATGGGTCTAGCAAACCTGTGATTGGCGAGGTTGATCTCCCAGTCAAAATCGGACCAAGTGATTTCCAGATTACCTTCCAGGTTATGGATATTCACCCATCGTATAGCTGTCTTTTGGGCAGACCATGGATTCACGAGGAAGGCGCCGTGACATCCACCCTACACCAGAAATTGAAATTTGTAAAGAATAAGAAGCTGGTAGTGGTAGGGGGAGAAAAGGCTCTCCTGGTTAGCCATTTGTCTTTCTTCTCTTATATAGATGTTGAGGATGAAGTTGGAACTCCGTTCCAAGCTTTATCTATTGCTGAACCTATTAAGAAGGGAACTTCTTCATTTTGCTTCCTACAAGGATGCGAAGTTGACCATTGAGCATGGCACAACTGCTGGTTTGGGCAAATGATTGAGTTAAAAGACAACAAGTCCCGGGCTGGCATAGGTTATTCTTCTGGGGTTCCCAATACGCAAGGTTTGTTCAAGAGTGGAGGATTCATCCACACCAGTCAAGACGAAGAGGCTGCTGCCGTTTTGGAAGAGGACGAAGAGGATTCTGGAAACTTCGTCATCCCTGGAGGGATCTGCAATAATTGGGTCGCTATGGATATTCCAACAGTTATCCATAAGTCAAAGTAATGTTCATTGTGTTTAAAAACCCTTCTCCCATGCCAAAAGGAGGAGTGGTGACATTGTTGGAACCTAAATACAATGATATTTTCATTCAATAGATTCATGTTAAATGTTTGTTTTTCCCATTATTTTCCCTTTTCACTTTTGCATGAAATTGGTGATCATATAAAACCTAAAAAAATAGAATAAAATCAATCTTTTCATCTGCATAATGATTTGTCTTGTTTGAATTCTAAAGCTCTTTATATCCAAAAAAACATTATGCAGGTTGATCAAACCCATTGAACATAATGATCCTACACCATATCCCAACTTTGAATTCCCTGTATTTTAGGCGGAAGAAGATGATGTCGAAGAGATTCCTGAGATATTACCCGTCTACTTGAGCATGAAGAGAAGATCGTTCAGCCGCATCTTGAGAATCTGGAAACAGTCAACTTGGGGTCTGAGGATTGTGTGCGAGAAGTAAAGATTGGGGCACTCCTGGAAGAGTCTGTTAAGAAGGGGTTGATTGAATTGCTACGAGAATATGTTGACGTCTTTACCTGGTCATATGAAGACATGCCTGGTCTAGATACTGATATTGTGCAACATTTCCTACCTTTGAAGCCTGAGTGCGTGCCTGTGAAGCAGAAGCTCAGAAGAACTCATCCTGATATGGCAGTAAAGATCAAAGAGGAAGTTCATAAGCAAATTGATGCGGGGTTTCTGGTGACTTCTACATATCCTCAATGGGTGCCCAATATTGTGCCCGTGCCTAAGGAAGAGGGAGGAATGCATTAATCTTAGGATTAAGCATCTTGATGTTTATGGTGATTCGGCCCTCGTTGTTAATCAGATAAAGGGTGAATGGGAAACGAATCAGCCCGGCCTTATTCCATATAGGGATTATGCGAGGAGGATTTCAATGTTCTTTACCAAGGTTGACTTCCATCACATTCCTCGAGATCAGAATCGGATGGCAGATGCTCTTGCTACACTTACTTCAATGATTGTGGTAAGACTTTGGAATGAAATTCCCAATATCACTGTGATGCGCTTGGACAGACCAACTCATGTATTTGCAATTGAAGAAGTAAAAGATGATAAGCCATGGTATTATGACATCAAGTGTTTCCTTCAGAGCCAGACTTACCCGCCTGGGGCATCTGTGAAAGATAGGAAGACTTTGAGGAGATTGTCAGGAAGTTTCTACCTCAATGGTGATGTGTTTTATAAGAGAAATTTTGATATGGTGCTGCTCAGATGCGTGGATAGACACGAAGCAGACTTGTTAATGATTGAGGTCCATGAGGGTTCATTTGGTACACATTCCAATGGACATGCCATGGCTAGAAAGATGATGAGAGCAGGCTACTATTGGCTGACAATGGAGTCTGACTATTGCAAATATGTGAAGAACTGCCATAAGTGTCAGATTTATGCGGATAAGATTCATATTCCTCCGACACTTCTGAATGTGATTTCATCACCATGGCCTTTCTCCATGTGGGGAATTTACATGATTGGCATGATAGAACCAAAAGCGTCCAATGGACACAGATTTATTCTCGTAGCAATTGATTACTTCACTAAGTGGGTTGAAGCAACATCATATGCTAATGTAACCAGGCAAGTGGTCGTGGGGTTTATCAAGAGTCAACTCATATGTCGATATGGTGTGCCAGATAAGATCATTATTGATAATGGATCTAACCTGAACAACAAGATGATGAAAGATCTATGTAGCGAGTTCAAGATTGCGCATCATAATTCTTCCCCTTACAAACCCAAGATGAATGGGGTTGTTGAAGCTGCTAATAAGAATATCAAGAAGATTATCTAGAAGATGGTTGTCACCTATAAAGATTGGCATGAGATGTTGTCGTTTGCTTTACATGGATATCGCACATCTGTTCGAACTTCAACAGGGGCAACCCCTTTCTCTCTCGTTTATGGCATGGAGGTTGTGCTCCCAGTAGAGGTGGAGATCCCATCAATGAGAGTCTTGATGGAAGCCAAGTTGACTGATGCTGAATAGGTCCAGAGTCGTTATGACCAGTTGAATTTGATAGAATAAAAGATATTGACTGCCATGTGCCATGGTCAATTATATCAACAAAGAATGAATAAAGCTTTTGATAAGAAGGTCAAGCCTCGTGTGTTCCGAGAGGGTGACCTTGTGCTCAAGAAAGTCTTGTCTTTCGCGCCTGATTCCAGGGGCAAGTGGACTCTAAACTATGAAGGTCCATATGTTATTAAGAGAGCCTTTTCAGGTGGTGCTTTGTTCCTTACAACTATGAATGGGGAGGATTTCACTCGTCCTGTGAATTCAGATGCAGTCAAGAAATACTTCGCCTAAAAATAAATAAAAACAGAATAGCTCGCTAAGTTGAAATCCCGAAAGGGCGGCTTAGGCAAAAATGAGCGTCTCGGTGGATTGAAATCCCGAAAGGACTATCCAAGAAAAAATTAGAGACATATAAAAATTGAATATATGTATCCCGCTAGATTGAGTACCTCACCCTGGGGCAATCTAGGCAAAAAATAAGGATTTGGCAAGTAACTGCATCCTGACAAGACTTTGTTCTACAACTATTATCCGTCAGAGATTCTCGATCATTCATCATCAACCAAAGCTTCTAATACATCGGATTCATAATTGGTGGAGAAATGATCATTATGTTCAATGTAGCCCTTTTCCAATATACATCACCAATCTCAAATTTGTAAGGAACTATGGAGTCTTGCCATTTGCAGACTACCATCCCATCAAATAAATTTGAGCCTTTATCCAATTATTCGCACTCTTATTTGTTTCTATTCAACAAATGTTTTGCATGTTTTAATTGAAAAAATATATCAATGTTTTAACTTTTCATAACTTGTTTTTAAACAAAGTGAACATTCACAATGACATAGGAATACTGGGAATGCCTGCAGTGCTCTCCCAAGGATGGTAAGATTCTCGACAGGATAAAGCGTTTGTTCATACCCCTGGAATGCTCATGCCCTCTTCCTCCGGAGCCTCTTGTGGTTTTTCTTCTCAAGCAGAGTGTTGGAGATCCATCCTCCTTCTTGATAAATTTACCGGTAGAGTTGCTCCTACGTCGGAGTTCATCTGTGCAACGACTTCGCCCCAGTTGGAATGACTGATGCTCATTCCCCCGCGGAAATCTTTGTTCCTGGTATCTCTTTCCCCTCATCAGATTGGATATCTTTCCACTGGGCCTGGCTCTCTCTCTTGAGATGTAGTACCAGATGTTTGTGTACTTGTTCGTTGGACTTATTGATGTTAGAAACGTCTGTTTGTCAGCATTCATCATACTTAAACCATGCATATGTGCATACTGATAATATTCATGTTGCATTCTTTGCCATATATATTTGTTTGCTATCCCCTGCTAGGTGGTAATACATTTCCCCAAGCGGATGTCGGTGTCTGATATCCCCATATAGAGTCAGCCCCTTAAGCAGAAAGTGTTTATCTTTCCTTCCATATTCCCCACCGAGTTATATCCTCCTGGATGATGGTTGTTTCTGTTTCTTCCAAACACATATATTGGGATAGGATTCCCTATTGAGTTATATCCTCACTGGGACGAGTCTTGATTCAGCTTGCCTCTTTAGTTTGATCATAGATTGGCTTCTTGTGACTGTTTCCTGCGCTTCCCTGTGGTATAAATGAATAATTGCTCAGTAATCAGTAATCATTCATCTTATCCCCGGCGGAGTCTGTGGTTTTCTACCCTTATATCGATAGATCTAAACCCTATTTCATCCCCTTGCAGAGTTAACCTCTTGTTCATCCTAATCAATGGCAGTTACTCTTTCGTGGTTTTTCTACCTAGTATTCGGTAGATGTAATCCCCTTCCTTGACGGTTATCATTATCCAATATTCGGTATTGATAAGTCCTTCACCCCCGGTGATATATCTCTTGGATAATTGCTCTGATTAGGCAGTTTATCCCCAGCAAGTTATCTTTCATACACCGATTGCCGGTAATGGTTGTTGCTCCCTCGGAATGGTCATCATTATACCTAGTTTCGGTATCCCGATGCCTTTCTTTGTCAGTCAATTTATCCTTTATTAACCCAGTGGCCGGTTGTGGATAATCTTCCATGTGAGTATATTATCTATGTTCTGACGGTAATAGATAATATATCTCATGCACTCTTTGGTCGAAGCCTTTTGTTCTTCCTAAGTTGAGTAAGATTCGTATCTCGCTGCGGAGTCGAATGTCCGTCCTATGTTAGAGTTTGCTTTTAGCCCTCTTTTGGATGATGAGTGTCTTGGAAATGTTCCCCAATTCACGCCTTGGTTGGTCACCTATTATATGCCCAGTAACCGGTATCCCTGGTGTTCCTTCCCTTCTGCTCCCTATTATGACCTTTGTCCCTAGCGGAGTCAGATTTTCCTGAGCTGAAGTGTACCTTTATTTAGGTCTTTCTCAGATAATCTTGGATGTTTGATATCTCACCCTTATACCGGTCTTCGATATTCATTCTCCCCGAGCATGTTGTTCCTTCACCCTCATACCGGTGTTCGAATCACATGTCTCCTTGAGCTTATTACCGAGTAACCGGTAATACCTCATCTTGATTGTTTCCCTAGTGGAGTCCCGTAGTGGATTTTCCCCATCTGAGTCCGGATTTTCATCCGAAATATCCAAAATGGATAATTTTGGCTGTATTGGCATATTTCCCAATACATGCATCTTCGAGTCAGCTCGAGCCTTTCTACAAATTTACTCCTTTTGGAATTCTGCTCCCCATGCCTTGAGTCGTGCCATGCTCACGCAATGTATCCCCTCTTTTATCCCCATAAGAGTCCCAGAGTCTCTGTCCCATGGAGTAAATTACT